>NC_091950.1:13776412-13866412 GCF_031021105.1 Erythrolamprus reginae
AAACAATGATAGCGCAAGGCTTACTTCAGCCGCATACAAAAACACAGGAGAAAACAAACAAAGACAACCTGGAATGAGCAAAGACGTTTCAGGAGTCCTTTTGAATCTTTGGAGCAAACAGCAATTCCCAGAGTTTTCACCTCCCACTTGTCTGAAAAAGCTGGGTTGAAAACTCCAACGGCACGGAACAGAATCTTCAGAGCAGGAACCACAAAATAACACAGATAAACAGCCACAGTTTGCCTTGGCCTTTGTTCCCTTTTATCCCTTTAGCCCTCATTAAGGGAACCACACCCAGCCCTCAGTATAAGAACCACACCCAGCCCAGGTGCTCCTGTAATGACTTGTAATACTCCTTAAAGCGATCCCTTCTTTGCATAGCTCTTCGGCTACGCAGATCAATATATTGATCTGCAGAAGAACTCAGGGAGGAAAGACTGTCTGAGGGACTGCAGGCCAAATCCCCTGGGCTGTCTGCTGAATCCTGCGTCCCAGTGGCCTCGTCCTCCTTGCTGTCTGCCACGTCTTCCTGGCTGTCTGCCACATCTTCCTGGCTGTCAGCCAGGCTTTCGCATTCACTTTGTGCCGCATCTCTCCCATCTGTGGGAGCAACGGCTGGCCCAGGCCCAAACACAACAGTGTGGTAGCGGAAAGGAAGATGCACATGCATCTCTGTGTCCCCGGCATGTGAACATGTGAGATTTGGCTCCTGTGCATACACCGGAAGTGAAATCTCACATGAGGACGCTTGTGTGCATGAGATTTTGCTGGTTTTTGGCGTTTTTTGCTTCCATGCATGCGCGGAAGCAAAGAAACCACCCAACATTGGCAAAATCTCATGCACGAGAGCATCCTCATGTGAGATTTCACTACTGGCACATGCGCAGAAGCAGAATCTCGCACTGACACATGCGCGTCTGTGCTGATTTCCAGGAGCACACCAGGAGATGAGGAACCCTTGCCTGCCCTCTACCGTTTCAGACAACTGACCATCCAGTCTCCTTTTGGAAGTCTCAAGTGTTGGAGCTCTCACAACCACTGCCCAAGGAGCTGCTGATCCAGTTCTACAGAGGAATCATTGAGTCTGTCATCTGCACCTCTATAACTGTCTGGTTCGGTGCTGCAACCCAACAAGACCGACACAGACTTCAGAGGAGAATCAGAACTGCAGAAAAAACAATGGCTGCCAACCTGCCTTCCAATGAGGACCTGTAGACTGCACAAGTCAAAAAGAGGGTGGGGAAAATATTTACTGACCCCTCGCATCCTGGACACAAACTGTTTCAACTCCTACCCTCAAAACGTCACTACAGAGCACTGCACACCAAGACAACTACACCCAAGAACAGTTTTTCCCCAAATGCCATAATTCTACTAAACAAATAATTCCCTCAACACTGTCAGACTTTTTACTAAATCTGCACTTCTATTCCTACTGGTTTTTCTCATCATTCCTATCATCCTTTTCCTCCCACTTAGGACTGTATGACTGTCACTTGTTGCTTGTATCCTAAGATTTTTATTAATATTGATTGTTTCTTCATTGCTTATTTGACCCCCTATGACAATCATTAAGTGTTGTACCACATGATTCTTGACAAATGTATCTTTTTCTTTTATGTACGCTGAGAACATATGCACCAAGACAAATTCCTTGTGTGTCCAATCACACTTGGCTATTCTATTCTATTGTTGTAGCAGCCTCTCAAATATTAGAAGACTGCTATCATGTTAAATAAGGGTTAAATAAGGTTCAGGATAAAAGTGTTTTTAATAGGAAAGTGAACACAAGAACAAGGGGGCACAATCTGAGGTTAGTTGGGGGAAAGATTAGAAGTAACGTGAGAAAATATTATTTTACTGCAAGAGTAGTAGATGCTTGGAACACACTTCCAGCAGTAATCCACAGTAACTGAATTTAAACATGCCTGGGATAAACATACTGTATATCCATCTTAATATAAAATACAAGAAATAGTATAAGGGCAGACCATGAGGTCTTTTTCTGCCATCAATCTTCTATGTTTCTATGTCTCCCCTGGTCCTTCTCTTTGCCATATTTCCTAAGGACATTTCAGACACAAAGACCAGGAAGAACACACACCTAAAGTTCCAGTGAAATTGATTTATTACTAGTCATGCCTAAGGAATCTACTTAACTGACAGCACTATTTTTGTGCTAGATAGAATAAATGGAGGTTTTTGCTAATTTTGTATATTCCTTTTTAAAAATAATTACATTTATACACGTATATTGTTTGTATTACAATGTTGTACTCCACCCTACTTCAAGAAGGGCGGCATAGAAGTCAAATCAATCAATCGATTAATCAATCAATCAATCAATTTGCTAAGCAACAATGCCACAAAAGTCATAAAATGAGGGTTGGACTGCCTTAAAAAAACTGCCTTGCTTAACCATGGGAAACCCGGTCCAATCGTGGTCGTAAGTTGAGGACCATTTGAAGTTCCTTGCTGAGACAACATCTTGTTGTACCGCCTAATGAAAGCAACTGCTCCGGCAGAGCTCTCCAAGGTGCTGATTTCATTATGAGCATGACTCTGCATCCAGATTAGGTCATTATTGATGGCTGTGTCCACCGCGGTGCGCCACATTCTAGGAAAAGCTAAGAGCTTCTTGAAGCTGTCAATGAAATTGTTGGAACGGGCGAGAACAACTCTTTCAGCATTTCAAGCGGGGAGGACAATCAGAGAACAATTAATCAGTGGAACGGGTGGCTACCAGACGTTGTGGGTGCGCCATTGGTGGAGGTTTTTAAGAAGAGATGGGACAAACTTTTGTCTGAAATGGTGTTGGGTGGCGATGGTGAACCTCTTTTGGTTCATGTGCCAAAATGGAGGGGGCATGGAGGGGATCACGTGCATACATGCCTACACCCATAAATTCCATGCAAGTCCCCCGTGAATGTACACATGACTCTCTCCCTCTCCCGGCCTGTGGTGGCACACCTGGTTTTCGCTCTCCCAGGAGCCTGGAGAGGGCAAAAATGGTCTCCCCCACCGAAGGCTCTCCAAAGGTCAGAAATGGCCCATTTGCCAACTTCTTCAAGTTGGGAAATGGGTCATTTCTGACCTCTGGGGGGGTCTCCAATGAGGAGTGGGAAGGCCTTTTTCACCCTCCCCAGGCTCCTAGGAAGACTCTGGAGCCTGGGCAGAGCAAAGAATGGGCCATCCCCACCCCCTCTGGAGGCTGAAAACGGGCTGTTTCTTGTCTCCTAATGGGGTCAGAAGGGCCCAAAATCAGCTTGCCGGCTTAGAAACATAGAAACATAGAAGTCTGACGGCAGAAAAAGACCTCATGGTCCATCTAGTCTGCCCTTATACTATTTTCTGTATTTTATCTTAGGGTGGATATATGTTTATCCCAGGCATGTTTAAATTCAGTTACTGTGGATTTATCTACCACATCTGCTGGAAGTTTGTTCCAAGGATCCACTACTCTTTCAGTAAAATAATATTTTCTCACGTTGCTTTTGATCTTGTGCATAAACGCCAGATGTGAGGTCCCATGCCCACCAATATGGCTAGTGTGACATAGGTTCACCATCATGCATACAGGGTCTCCTGCTTGAGTAGGGTGTTGGTCTAGAAGACCTCCAAGGTCCTTTCCAACTCTGTTGGATAAGCTGGAAGAAGAACTGACAGTGAGTGGAGAAGGCAGCTCCATTGGCCTTGGAGGAAACCGAGGAAGGACAGAGTCAGTTCAAGCCAGGCTGAATTAGCAAGGCCTACAAGCAGGCAGGAACAGAGCTCAGCCAAGGAACATAAACCACCCCCTTCTGATGTAAGGGCTTGGAGAGTGCAGCAGAGGCAGGATCAGCTCAGACGGAGGAGGCCGCTCATGAGGAGAGTGTCCCGCCCAGCTTCACCAGGCACACCTGGGGAATGAGACTTAAGGGGACGCTGAGCTCCTGGAGTGTTGTGTGCTGACCTTTGAACTTGCCAAGAATTCCTTGCATTCCTGTGTGGCATTCCAGACTGACCACCTGGATCTTTTGTTCCCTGAACTCCTTGCTCTGTTCTCGTTTTGCTAAATAAATTTGGGATTTATTGCCGTACAGACAGTTGACTAATTGCGACCAGAGGCGGTTTGAGGTTTGTTTGGGGGACGATTTGGAGCCCTAAAAGGTAGGACAAGAAGCGATGGATGGAAACTAATCAAGGAGAGAAGCAACCCGGAATTAAGGCGAAATTTCCTGACAATCAGGACATTGAATCGGCGGAATGAGCTACCTTCAGAAGTTCTCAATGCTTCAACACTGGAGGATTTAAAGAAGAGAATGCATAATGCGCCGGGGTGGCGCAGCAGGTAGAGTGCTGTACTGCAGGCCACTGAAGCTGACTTGTAGATCTGAAGGTCAGCGGTTCAAATCTCATCACCGGCTCAAGGTTGACTCAGCCTTCCATCCTTCCGAGGTGGGTAAAATGAGGACCCGGATTGTCGGGGCAATAGCCTTGCTCTGTTAAAAAAGTGCTATTGCTAACATGTTGTAAGCCGCCCTGAGTCTAAGGAGAAGGGCGGCATAAAATTTGAATGAATGAATGAGTGAGTGAGTGAGTGAGTGAGTGAGTGAGTGAGTGAATGAATGAATGAATGAATAAATAAATAAATAAATAAATAACCTTTTGTCTGAAATGGTATAGGGCCGTGATGGTGAACCTTTTTTTCCCTGGGTGCCAAAAGCATGTGCACACATGCTATTGCGCAAATGCGAGTACCACACCCATAATTCAATGCCCCCAACGCATGCGTATGTGATCCCCCTGTGTCGCCCCACCCTCAGAGAATGCATGCACAAGCCCCCCACCCAACTTTGCGTGGGTTCTGTAAGCCCATTTTTGGCCTTCCCCAGGCTCCAGAGGTTTTCTTGGAGCCTGAGGAGGGCTAAAACGGCTTCCTCCACTCCCAGAGCCTCAGCACAAGCCAAAAATCTGCTGGCCGGTACACACATGCACACTGGAGCTGAGTTAGGGCGATGACTCGCGTGACGGCAGATATGGCTCAGTGTGTCACCTGTGGCATGCATAACATAGGTTCGCTATCACTCGTACAGTAGTACCTCTAGATACGAGTATTCCAAGTTACGAGCTGAGACGCGAGCAAAATTTCTGTTCAACACCCGAGCTCAAATTCGGGATACGAGCCGAGCGTCCGCTAGGTGGCGCAAGAATTCAATTTTTTTCCAGTTATCTCGGCGCGAAAAGCCAAATCTAAATGTATTCATTCGAGATACGAATTGATCGACATACGAGCTCGGCTCTGGCACGAATTAAACTCGTATGTCGAGGTACCAATGTATAGGGCTGTGATGTGATGTGCCACATCTGACTGCCTGCGATGCATTGCCCTATGTCAGTGTGCATGTGTGTGCTGGCCAGCTGATTTTTGGCATCTTGGAGGGTGGGGGGGAACCATTTTCGCCCTCCCCAAGCTTCAGGAGAGCCTCAGGAGCCTGTGGACGGCAAAAAAAGGACCCAACAGGCCAAAGGAAATTCGGAAAAGATGTTGAGACTCTAGAAAGAGTGCAGAGAAGAGCGACAAAGATGATCAGGGGACTGGAGGCTAAAACATACGAAGAACCGTTGCAGGAACTGGGCATGGCTAGTTTAATGAAGAGAAGGACCAGGGGAGACATGATAGCAGTCTTACAATATTTGAGGGGCTGCCACAGAGAGGAGGGAATCAAGCTATTTTCCAAGGCATCTGAAGGCCAGACAAGGGATAGAAACATAGAAGACTGACGGCAGAAAAAGACCTCATGATCCATCTAGTCTGCCCTTATACTATTTTCTGTATTTTATCTTAGGATGGATCTATGTTTATCCCAGGCATGTTTAAATTCAGTTACTATGGATTTATCTACCATGTCTGCTGGAAGTTTGTTCCAAGGATCTACTACTCTTTCAGTAAAACAATATTTTCTTATGTTGCTTCTGATCTTTCCCCCAACTAACCTCAGATTGTGTCCCCTTGTTCTTGTGTTCACTTTCCTATTAAAAACACTTCCCTCCTGAACCTTATTAACCCTTTAACATATTTAAATGTTTTGATCATGTCCCCCCTTTTCCTTCTGTCCTCCAGACTATACAGATGGAGTTCATTCAGTCTTTCCTGATACGTTTTATGTTTAAGACCTTCCACCATTCTTGTAGCCCGTCTTTGGACCCGTTCAATCTTATAAATATCTTTTTATAGGTGAGGTCTCCAGAACTGAACACAGTACTCCAAATGGGGTCTCACCAGCGCTCTATATAGCGGGATCATAATCTCCCTCTTTCTGCTTGTTATACCTCTAGCTATGCAGCCAAGCATCCTACTTGCTTTCTCTACCGCCTGACTGCACTGTGCACCCATTTTGATAATGGATGGAAACTGACCAAGGAGAGATTCAACCTGGAAATAAGGAGGAATTTTCTGACAGTGAGAACAAACATCCAATAGAACAGCTTGCTCTCGGAAGTTGTGAGAGCTTCGTTACTGAAGGCTTTCAAGAAGAGACTACCATTTGTCATAAATAGTGTAGGGCAGGGGTCCCCAACCACCGGGCCGCGGACCAGTACCGGGCCGCGGGGCATGTTGCACCGGGCCGCAGAGTCAGCAGCTGCCGGCCCTCCTGCCGCCGCCCCCTCCCTCCAGCGCTTCGCCTCCCGCCAGGCAAGAGGCCTTGGGAGGCAGGTTCTGCCAGCCACAGGGTGATGGATGGGACAGAGGGGCGGGAAGGACCGGGAGGTTCAAGCCTCTTTTGGCTTCTGCTGCGGCACGCCTTTGTGTTTTTGGCTGGGGGGGAGGCAGGAGGGCCGGCCTGACCCCCTCCCTCCAGCGCTTCACCTCTTGCCGGGCAAGAGGGCTTGGGCCACAGGTTCTGCCGGCCACAGGGCAATGGCGGGAAAGAGGGGCGGGGAGGACCAGCACCCCCATGCTTAATCCCGCCCCCAACCACACCCCTTTCCGCCCCCACCGGGCCATAGAAAAATTGTCTTGCTGAAACTGGTTCCTGGTGGAAAAAACGTTGGGGACCACTGGTGTAGGGTCTTCTACTTGAGCCGGGGTGGCGCAGTGGTTAGAGTGCAGCACTGCAGGCTACTTCAGCCAACTGCTAGCTGTAGTTCAGCAGTTCAAATCTCACCACCAGCTCTGCCTTCCCTCTTTCCGAGGTGGGTGAAATGAGATCGCAGATTGTTGGGGGCAATATGCTGATTCTGTAAACCGCTTAGAGAGGACTGTAAAAACACTATGAAGTGGTATATGTACTCTCACCTCTTCTCTCTATACACTAATGACTGCATCTCAAATGATCCATCTGTTAAACTACTGAAGTTTGCAGATGATACAACAGTGATCGGACTCATTCGAGACAAAGATGAATCCGCATACAGACGGGAAGTTGAACAACTATCCTTGTGGTGTGACCAGAACAATCTAGAACTGAACACACTCAAAACCGTAGAAATGGTGGTAGACTTTAGGAGAAACCCTTCCACCCTTCCACCTCTCACAATACTAGACAACACAGTATCAACAGTAGAGACCTTCAAATTTCTAGGTTCTATCATATCTCAAGACCTAAAATGGTCACCTAACATCAAAAACATCATCAAAAAAGCACAACAAAGAATGTTCTTTCTGCGCCAGCTCAGGAAGCTCAAACTGCCCAAGGAGCTGCTGATACAGTTCTACAGAGGAATCATTGAGTCTGTCATCTGCTCCTCTATAACTGTCTGGTTTGGTGCTTCAACCCAACAGGACTGACACAGACTTCAGAGGATAATCAGAACTGCAGAAAAAACAATGGCTTCCAACCTGCCTTCCATTGAGGACCTGTATACTGCACGAGTCAAAAAGAGGGCGGGGAAAATATTTACTGACCCCTCACATCCTGGACACAAACTGTTTCAACTCCTACCCTCAAAACGTCGCTACAGAGCACTGCACACCAAGACAACTAGGCACAAGAACAGTTTTTTCCCGAACGCCATCACTCTACTAAACAAATAATTCCCTCAACACTGTCAGACTTTCTACTAAATCTGCACTTCTATTCTACTAGTTTTTCTCATCATTCCTATCACCCATTTCCTCCCATGTTGACTGTATGACTGTAACTTGTTGCGTATATCCTAAGATTTTTATTAATATTGCTTCTTTGACGCCTATGACAATCATTGTGTTGTACCACATGATTCTTGACAAATGTATATTTTATTTTATGTATGCTGAGAGCATATGCACCAAGACAAATTCCTTGTGTGTCCAATCACACTTGGCCAATAAAATTCTATTCTATTCTATTCTATTCTATTCTATATAAGTCTAAATGCTATTGCTATTGGTTGGGGGGGAGGATTGGACTAGATGACCTACAAAGTCCCTTCCAACTTTGTGAATCTATATCTTGTAAGTCAGCAATGGGTAACACAATCACATCAAATAAAAACAGGTGCGTTCCCATACCTGCTGGAAGGGTCCTTGCAAATGTCTCCAAACTCCAGTTGCTCCAAAACGGATCCCCATCGCTTTGGAAAGCGGGACTCTGCAGATACTTTGCCCGTATTTGAATGGAGTAGTTGGTGAAGGGAAACAGCCCACAGATGTTTGCCGAAAGCGGTACGTTCTCCAGGGCTGTAAAATTTACCTGCGGGTGTGTGCAGCCAGGTTAAGTGTTTGGCCCCACATCTTTATGAGAGAAAGTTAAAAATTACAGTAGATCTGCCAGTGCAAACTGATCTAAAAATTGAGGTAGTCCTTGACTTGCAACCGTCCATTTAGTGACCGTTCGAGGTTACAAAGGCGCTGAAAAAAAGGGGACCAAGGAGCATTTTTCACACTTAGGACGGCATGGAATCCCCCATAGTTATGGGATCAAAATTCAGAGGTTTAGCCAACTGCCATGGTTAGGCAATCTTTGAGTTACGACTGCAATTGAGCCCAAAATTTATGTTGTTATGTGAAAAGCTTGTTAACCTGCCTTCCATTGAGGACCTGTATACTGCACGAGTCAAAAAGAAGGCTGTGAAAATATACTACTACCACCACTACTACTACTACTAATGATAATAATAATAATAATTATTATTATTATTATTTATTAGATTTGTATGCCGCCCCTCTCAGAAGACTCGGGGCGGCTCACAACACAATACATAATGTATTAATCCAATATTAGAAACAGATTAAAACCCTTATCATAAAAATTAATCACACAACCCAAGCAAACCATACATAAATCATAGTAGCTACGGAGAATATCAACTTCCCCAAGCCTGGCAACATAGGTGGGTTTTTAGGAGATTGCGAAAGGCAAGGAGGGTGGGGGCAGGTCTAATCTCCAGGGGGAGTTGATTCCAGAGGGCCGTGGCCATCACAGAGAAGGCTCTTCCTCTTGGTCCCGTCAGACGGCATTGTTTCGTCGACAGGACCCGGAGAAGGCCAACTCTGTGGGACCTAACTGGTCGCTGGGATTTGTGGGGCAGAACACGGTCCCGAAGGTATTCTGGTCCGATGCCATGAAGGGCTTTATAGGTCATAACCAACACTTTGAATTGTGACCGGAAACTGACCGGCAACCAATGCAGACTGCGGAGTGTTGACCAGACATGGGCATATCTGGGGAGGCCCATGATTGCTCTTGCAACCGCATTCTGCACGAATAAAGGGAACACACAAGGAACACATCCTAGATCTGAATGAATGAAATATTCTCACTGAATACTTTGTTCTGTACAAAGTTGAATGTGCACAACAGCAAGTGAAATTGATTGTCAATCAGTGTTGCTTCCTAAGTGGATAGTTTGATTTCACAGAAGTTTGATTTACTTGGATTTATGTGGTGTTGTTTAAGTGTTCCCTTTATTTTTTTGAGCAGTATATTTACTGACCCCTCGCATCCTGTTCACAAACTGTTTCAACGATGCTATAGGGCACTTCACACCAGAGCAACTAGACACAATAACAGTTTTTTCCCAAATGCTATCATTCTGCTAAACAAATAATTCCCTCACCACTGTCAAACTATTTATTAAATCTGCACTACTATTAATCTTCTCATTGTTCCTATCATCCATTTCCTCCCACAAACGACTGTATGATTGTAACTTTGTTGCTTGTATCCTTACAATTTATATTGAGTGCTTCCTAATATGTTTTTTTGTAACCGGACTATAATTAAGTGTCGTACCTCATGATGATTCTTGACAAATATCTCTTTTCTTTTATGTACACTGAGAGCATATGCACCAAGACATATTCCTTATGTATCCAACCACACTTGGCCAATAAAAAATTATATTCTATTCTGTTCTGTTCTATTCTACTCTCTATACATTATTCTATATTCTATGTTCTATTGTATCTTATCCTATCCTACCCTATTTCTTATTCTATTCTATTTTACTCTATTCTACCACAGTGTTCCCTCGATTTTCGTGGGGGATGCGTTCCGAGACCGCCCACGAAAGTCGAATTTCCGCGAAGTAGAGATGCGGAAGTAAAAACACCATTTTTGGCTATGAATAGTATCACAAGCCTTCCCTTAACACTTTAAACCCCTAAATTACCATTTCCCATTCCCTTAACAACCATTTACTCACCATTATTACTGGTACTCACCATTTAATAGACACTTAGTGATCGTGATATTTATAAACATAATTATTTATTAACAATAATTCTTTTTTTGTTATTTATTTGCAAAAATTATTAGTTTGGCGATGACGTCATCGGGTGGGAAAAACCGTGGTATAGAAAAAAAACTGCAAAGAATTTTTAATTTTTACATGTTGTTTTTTATCATTGTTGTTAGCCGCCCCGAGTCTGCGGAGAGGGGCGGCATACAAATCCAATGAATAATAATAATAACAATAATAATTAATATTTTTTGAAAAACCGTGGTATAGGCTATTCCCGAAGTTTGAACCCGCAAAAATTGAGGGAACACTGTATATATTCTGTATTCCATATTCTATTCTATTGTATTCTATTTTCTATTTTTTCTATTTTCTATTCTATTCTATTCTATTCTATTCTATTCTATTCTATTCTGTGAGTTTGCCCCATTTTATGTCTTTCCTTGCCACCGTGGTTAAGTGACTCCTTACATTTGTTAAGTTAGCAACATAGTTGTTAAGGGAATTGTCGATTTCCCATTTATTTTGCTTGTCAGAAGGTCACAAACAGGGATCACGTGACCGCAGGACACACGGCAACCATCATAAATACAAATCAAATATGAATTTTGAGGACACAACCCCAGAGAGGCTCCAACAGTCATAAGTGTGAAAAAACGGTCATAGCTCACTTTTTCCAGGCCCGTTGTAACTTTTAACATTCACTAAATGAACCATTGCAAGTTGAAGACTACCTGCATTTATGACGGTTGCAGCCTCACGGGGTCAGGCGATTCCCCTTTTGTGTCCTTTTGACAGGCAAAATCTTTTAGGACTTTGTCCATAACTGTTTGGTTGGCAATATATTGGCTGCAGGAGTTGCAGACTGCCATAAGAGGGAGCTAGAGTCCATGGCTTATTTCTCTGAGTCACCCTCTCTGTTTCTCTTTGTCTCTTTCTCTTTGTTAGGTTCGCTCTGCATTTTCTCTGCAATCTCTCTGTATAGTAGTTATGTATATCAACTAAAATATGTTTATTTTTTTAATTTATTTTTATTTATTGGATTTGTATGCCGCCCCTCTCCGTAGACTCGGGGCGGCTAACAACAATGATAAAAACAGCATGTAACAATCCAATACTAAAACAACTAAAACCCTTATTATAAAACCAAACATACACACAAACATACCATGCATAAATTGTAAAGGCCTAGGGGAAAGGAATATCTGAGTTCCCCCATGCCTGACGGCAGAGGTGGGTTTTAAGGAACTTACGAAAGGCGAGGAGGGTGAGGGCAATTCTAATCTCTGGGGGGAGCTGGTTTCAGAGAGCCGGGGCCGCCACAGAGAAGGCTCTTCCCCTGGGTCCCACCAAACAACATTGTTTAGTTGACGGGATTCGGAAAAGGCCCACTCAGTGGGACCTAACTTGTCACTGGGATTCGTAGGCTTGATATCTTTGTTTGCTGATTATGACAAAGACAACTGATAAGAAAGATTATGTACAGTGGTACCTCTACCTAAGAATGCCTCTACTTACAAACTTTTCTAGATAAGAACCGGGTGTGCAAGATTTTTTTGCCTCTTCTCAAGAACCATTTTCCACTTACAAACCCGAGCCTCTGAAACTGTAACTGGAAAAGGCAGGGAGAAGCCTCCGTGGGGCCTCTCTAGGAATCTCCTGGGAGGAAACAGGGCCTCTACCCTCCCTGTGGTTTCCCCAATCACGCACATTATTTGTTTTTACATTGATTCCTATGGGAAAAATTGCTTCTTCTTACAAACTTTTCTACTTAAGAACCTAATCACAGAACGAATTAAGTTCGTAAGTAGAGGTACCACTGTACTTGGTAATATTTGTATTGTTATTCTGGCTATTCTGACTTTAGACTATTTATCTGAAGATGAAGTGTTGGTTATGACCTATAAAGCCTTTCATGGCATCGGACCAGATTATCTCAGGGACCGCCTTCTGCTGCATGAATCCCAGTGACCAGTTAGGTCCCACAGAGTGGATCTTCTCTGGGTCCCGTCAACTAAACAATGCCGCTTGGCGGGACCTACGGGAAGAGCCTTCTCTGTGGCAGCCCTGACCCTCTGGAACCAACTCCCCCCAGAGATTAGAATTGCCCCCACCCTCCTTGCCTTTCGTAAGCTACTTAAAACCCACCTCTGCCGCCAGGCATGGGGGAATTGAGATGCTCTTTCCCCCTGGGCCTTTACAATTTCATGTATGGTATGTCTGTAGGTATGTTTGTTTGTTTTATATTAATGGGTTTTTTAATCATTTTTAGTATTTATTGGATTATTATTGTACATTGTTTTATTACTGTTGTTAGCCGCCCCGAGTCTCCGGAGAGGGGCGGCATACAAATCCAATAAATAATAAATGTTATTTACTGTATGTAAGTAAACTTTAATTCAAATTAGCATGTCTGTGTGTGGCTGTGTAGTTATTCGCAACTAATATCAATCTAAACATTTCTGTGTGCACACAACCTTGGTAAACAAGGATTACTCTGCTCATACTTTCACAAAATCCATGGAGAAGTCAGTCACATAACTATCGTGTCACCAACTTAACAACTGCAGCGATTCGCTTTACAACCGTGGCAAGAAAAGTTATAAAATGGGGCAAAACTCACTTAACCACCGCCTTAGTTGTGGAAATTCATGGCTCAATTATGATCCTAGGTCTAGGATTACCTGTGGCCCATTTGGGACTGTAAAAGCTTGGCACCTACCTGCAGGCAAGGCAACTCGACCAGGTCGCAATATCGGATCTCGTACTGGGCCTCCGTTGCCGATATCAGCTCGTCCCCTGGCTGGTTCCATTGTGGCTGGAGGCAGCGACTTTGAGGTAGAACCACATTCAATACTGGCGCACTCAGTTTCACTAGGATGAACAATGGGAAGAAGGCACATGGGTTACGTTGTGGTTGGCTGATGGCCATCTCCTCTGCTAACAGATTTGGAACCAGATGAGCCGGGTCTCCCTGCCTTTTCTGGTTACAGTTTTGGAGGCTCGGGTTTGTAAGTAGAAAATAGTTCAATTCAATTCAATTCAATTTGTTAGATTTGTATGCCACCCCTCTCCGAAGACTCGGGGCGGCTCACAACAATAATAAAAACAATATTGCAGCGAAAACAAATCTAATATTAAAAAGCACATAAAACCCTATCATATTTAAAAAAGCAAACAACATATACATACATAAAGGTGTCTCAACTCCCCCATGCCTGGCGGTATAGATGGGTCTTGAGTAATTTACGAAAGACAAGGAGTGAGGGGGCCGTTCTAATCTCCAGGGGAAGTTGATTCCAGAGGACCGGGGCTGCCACAGAGAAGGCTCTTCCCTTGGGGCCCGCCAATTGACATTGTTTGGTCGACGGGACCCGGAGAAGGCCAACTCTGTGGGCATAGTTCCCTCTAAGCTGAGCAGTGAGCAATCGCTCACTTAAAAATCATCATCAACTCAGAGTTTTCCAAACCTGCCCAGAAGCCGAGAGGGAAAGAGTGAGAGGGAAGGAGAGAGAGAGGAAGAGAGAGAAACAGATAGAAAAAAGAGAGGAAGGAAAAGGGAAAGAAAAAGAATGGGAGTAAGGAAGAGAGAAAGAAAATCAAAATCTAGTTTGAAACTAGCTCAACTATTTAGTTTAGTTTAGTTTAGTTTATTTAGATTTGTATGCCGCCCCTCTCCGAAGACTCGGGGCGGCTAACAACAATAAAAAACAATGTAACAAATCTAATATTAAAAAGTAATCTAAAAAACCCCAATTTAAGAAACCAATCATACCAACAAACATTCCATGTATAAATTCTATAAGCCTAGGGGGAAGGGAGAAAAAAAAAATTCAATTCCCCCATGCCTGACAACAGAGGTGGGTTTTAAGGAGCTTGCGAAAGGCAAGGAGGGTGGGGGCAACTCTGATATCTGGGGGGAGCTGGTTCCAGAGGGTCGGGGCCGCCACAGAAAAGGCTCTTCTCCTGGGTCCCGCCAAATGACATTGTTTAGTCGACGGGACCCGGAGAAGGCCAACTCTGTGGGACCTAACCGGTCGCTGGGATTCGTGCGGGATTAAGTGGCATTTTGATATTGATAGAGTTGCCCTATTATGAGCTCACTGTTATAGACACACGGTACAGTATTTTGAAATTCTCTGAGGCAAAACAGGGTGGTTTGTTTGTTTGTTTGTTTATTTATTTATTATTTCTGTGCTGCCCAGTCCCGAAGGGACTGCCGCTCAGACACTATACTTTTCCGCTCACTCCCCCCAAAAATTAGAGGGAACACTGTCTGAGGGACCTTATCGGTCGCTGGGATTCGTGCGGTAGCAGGCGGTTCCGGAGGTACTCTGGTCCAATGCCATGCAGGGCTTTAAAGGTCATAACCAACACTTTGAATTGTGACCGGAAACTGATCGGCAACCAATGCAGCCCACAGAGTGTTGCAGAAACGTGGGCGAATCTAGGAAGCCCCATGATGGCTCTCGCGGCCACGTTCTGCACGATCTGAAGTTTCCGAACACTTTTCAGAGGTAGCCCCATGTAGAGAGCGTTGCAGTAATCGAACCTCGAGGTGATGAGGGCATGAGTGACTGTGAGCAATGACTCCCGGTCCAAATAGGGCCGCAACTGGTGCACCAGGCGAACCTGGGCAAACGCCCCCCTCGCCACAGCCGAAAGATGATGTTCCAATGTCAGCTGTGGATCGAGGAGGACGCCCAAGTTGCAAACCCTCTTTGAGGGGGTCAATAGTTCTCCCCCCAGGGGTAATGGACGGACAGATGGAATTGTCCTTGGGAGCCATGACCCACAGCCACTCCGTCTTGTCTAGGTTGAGTTGAGTTCTTGAGAAGAGGCATAAAAATCTTGAACACCCAGTTCTTATCTAGAAAAGTTCATAAGCAGAGGTGTTCTTAGGCAAAGGTACCACTGTACTTTGTGTTTCAGAAACCTACAGTCAGTATATATGATTTTGTCTTTCATTGCTGCTCAACTGGCCCGTCAGGCAGAACAGGTTATAGGGCAGCCCTGAGGTCTTTTACACCTCCAAACATGTAGTGATTTCACCCATCTCCCTAGGGAGCCTGTGGATACAGAGACCATGAGTCCCCAGGGGGTGGGTTCTCACTGACCTTGCTGCCAGTTTGCTTCCTCCCACACCACGTGGCTGTGTGGGCATTGCACGCCATGTGGCTGTGCCACACAGGCTCGCACGTGTGCAAAACTCTGCTTCTGCGAATGTGTGGAAGCAAAATCTAGCAAAAAAAAAAAAAAAACCTAGCAAAAAAAAGAGAGCCAAAACCAAGATGGCGGTACATGCACAGTGCCCAAAAACTTGACTTCTGTGAATGCGTAGAAGCAAAAACTAACCCCCCCCCAAAGAAAAACAGAAAAAAAGATGGCAGCAGAAATTTTGGCTCATTTGTGATTGTAAGATGAGGACCACCTATATTTCCAACTGTATGTATGTATGTATGTATGTATGTATGTATGTATGTATGTATTGATTGATTGGATTTGTATGCCGCCCCTCTCCGTAGACTCGGGGCAGCTAACAACAGTAGTAAAAACAGCATATAACAATCCAATATTAAAACAGTTAAAAAACCTTATTATAAAAGCCAAACATACATACAGACATACCATGCATAAAATTGTAAAGGCCTAGGGGGAAAGAGTATCTCAGTTCCCCCATTCCTGACGGCAGAGGTGGGTTTTAAGTAGGTTACGAAAGGCAAGGAGGGTGGGGGCAATTCTAATCTCTGGGGGAGTTGGTTCCAGAGGGCTGGGGCCACCACAGAGAAGGCTCTTCCCCTGGGTCCTGCCAAGCGACATTGTTTAGTTGACGGGACCCGGAGAAGGCCCACTCTTAGTTGACGGGACCCGGAGAAGGCTCTTCCCCTGGGTCCCGCCAAGCGACATTGTTTAGTTGACGGGACCCGGAGAAGGCCCACTCTGGTCGCTGGGATTCGTGCGGCAGAAGGCGGTCCCTGAGATAATCTGGTCCGGTGCCCTGAAGGGCTTTATAGGTCATAACCAACATTTTGAATTGTGACCGGAAACTGATCGGCAACCAATGCAGACTGCGGAGTGTTGGTGTAACATGGGCATATTTGGGAAAGCCCATGATTGCTCTCGCAGCTGCATTCTGCACGGCCTGAAGTTTCCGAACACTTTTCAAAGGTAGCCCCATGTAGAGAGGGTTACAGTAGTCGAGCCTCGAGGTGATGAGGGCATGAGTGACTGTGAGCAGTGAGTCCCGGTCCAGATAGAGCCGCAACTGGTGCACCAGCCGAACCTGGGCAAACGCCCCCATCACCACAGCCGAAAGATGTTTCTCTAATGTGAGCTGTGGATCGAGGAGGACGCCCAAGTTGCGGACCCTCTATGAGGGGGTCAATAATTCCCCCCCAGGGTGATGGACGGACAGATGGAATTGTCCTTGGGAGGCAAGACCCACAGCCACGCCGTCTTACCTGTAACTCAGGTTGTCCTGCTGCCACGGTTATTAAGCAGCTGAAATGGAGAGTATTGTCATTGATGTGATTTATATCTTGGCCTGGCACACTTGAGAGATTCTTGATTTGATAAGCAAGCGGAGGAAGCATTAAAATTCAAAGCATGGAGAAGAAGGAGGAGGAGCCATAGAAAGAGAAAAAGAAGGAGGAGAGGAGGAAGAGGAGGAGAAGAAGGAGAAGGAGAAAAAGGAAGAGAAATTATAGCAGGAGAAGGTGAAAAGGAAGAAAAGAAGAAGGAGAAAACGAGAAGGAGAAGAAGTTGTAGGAGGAGGAGGAAGAGGAGGAGAAGGGGAAAGAAGGAGACATTATAGGATGAGGAGGAAGAGAAGAAAGAGAAGGAGGAGGAAGAGAAGGAGAAAGAAGGATAAGAAGTTATAGAAGGAGGAGGAGAAAAGGAGGAGGAGCTAGAGCCAGAGTAGGAACCATAGAGAGAAAAAGGAGGAGAAGGAGGAAGAGGAGAAGGAGGAGTAGAAAAGGGAAGAGGAGAAATTGTAGAAGGAGGAAGAGAAGGAGAAAAGGAGGAAAAGTAGAGGAAGGAGAAGGAGAAAGAAAAGGAAGTTATGGGAGGAGGAAGAGGAGAAGAAGGAGAAAAAGGAAAAGAAGTTATAGAAAGAGGAGCAGAAAAGAATGAGAGCTAGAGCCAGAAGAGGAGCTATAGAAAGAGAAAAAGGAGGAGGAAGAGGAGAAGAAGGAGAAAAGGAAGTTGTAGAAGGAGGAGGAGGAGGAGAAGAAGAGGAGGAAAAGTAAAAGAAGGAGAAAGAAAAGGAGTTAAAGGAGGAGAAGGGAGAGGAAGAGAAGGAGGAGGAAGAGAAGCTATAGAAGAAGAAGGAAGAACAGTTATGGGTTTACTAAACTACCTGTACCAGGTGAGTCTAAATTCTCTCCCTTCCCCTTGGCTTACCGATGCTCATGCCATGCAGGCACTTCTCCAAGGAGTCAGCCTGCAGCTTCTGGTTCTGTGCGATTAATTTGATCTTGTAGAAAGCAAAGAGATTCTCCACCGGAACCCCGCACCAATGTTCTCCTGGATCGGCCACGCAATTCTTGGGGAGGCCAAAGTCTCTTTGGCAGCGTCCAGCTTCCCTGCAGACAGGAGACCAGCAATGATGGGATCTAAAAATCCTGTGGGACACTTGAAACATCCGAAGGGGCACTAAGCAGCTATTGAAGGCAGCAAGTGATGGATGGAGCCTGGATGACGATGCTCGGTTTGATAACATTGCAAAGACAATTCAGGTGCTTGGCCACTGGCCTGAGTTGACACCACCCTGTATTCACCAGACCACATTTTATGACTCTCACCCCCAAACAGGTGGCTTTGGTAAGACCAGCTTGGTCTCTGACAATTTGCCACAGCCAACTGACCACAGCCAACTCATCACCAACTCATCACGGCTAACTCATGACCACCAACTCATCACAACCAACTCACCATGGCCAACTCATCATGACCAACTCATCCAGGCTAACTCATCATGATCAAATCATCAAGGTCAACACATCATGACCAACTCATCCAGGCCAACTCATCATGACCAACTCATCCAGGCCAACTCATCCCAACCAACTCATCAAGGCCAACTCATCCCAACCAACTCATCAAGTCCACCTCATCCCAACCAACTCATCCCAACCAACTCATCCCAACCAACTCATCAAGGCCAACTCATCCCAACCAACTCATCCCAACCAAATCATCCCAACCAACTCACCATGGCCAAGTCATCATGACCAACTCATCCAGGCCAAGTCATCATGATCAAATCATCAAGGTCAACTCATCATGACCAACTCATCCAGGCCAACTTATCCCAACCAACTCATCATGACCAACTCATCCCGACCACCCAACCAACTCAACAAGGCCAACTCATCATGGCCAACTCATCAGCTGGGCAAAGGCTGATGATTTAGAACATGGAGCATCTAACAGAATTCTTCTAGTCCAACCCACTGCTCAAGCAGGCTGGAAAAAGCTTTGGCTGTCCACTTTGCACAACACAACTGTGCTTCGTCGGTAACTCCCACCCATACCTTTTGCAAAGGACCCATGAGGAATGCTTACTCCGTGACCTGGAGGGTGTAGGTGGTTGGAAAATCCATCTCCGGCAGAAGATCCCAATAGCACGTGATGTTTTTCCCCCAGAAGCTGACACAATACTTAACCTCGAGAGTCCTGGGCATCACTCCTTGAAGAGAAACCGAGACAGAAAATCCAGTTATATGAGCTGAAAGGGGTTTAAGTCTAGAACAAACAAAGCAGAGAAGTGTTTGTGGCCTCTAAGTCACCAGGAGACCATGAGTTCAAGTCCTGGGTGAGGCAGGAAGTAAGATGAATGGTACGGGGCCTGTCCCTCTCTCATAACTCTAAGAAGAAGGTGACAGGAAGCCACTTCTGAAAAAGAGGCCAGGTCAACTACGATCTTTGTCCAAAGGATGGACTTTGCACTGTATGATTGTAAAAGCCATCTTGAATTTCTTCACCTCTTCCCTGTGGACAGCCCTGACTTCACATAGTCCATCTCTCAGTCTTTTAAAGCTTGTAAATTCAAGATGGATGGACTTCAACTCCCAGAATTCCTCAGCCAGCATTTGTTGACTTCGACTCCCAGAATCCCCCATCCAATGTTTGTGGACTTCAACTCCCAGAATTTCTCAGCCAGCTGTGTGCAGCAGCTGCCAAAAACCAACACAGTTCTAGGCTGCATTAACAGAGGGATAGAATCAAGATCCCATGAAGTGATAATTCCACTTTATAAGGCCTTGGTAAGGCCACACTTGGAATACGGCATTCAGTTTTGGTCGCCACGATGCTAAAAGGATATTTGAGACTCTAGAAAAAGTGCAGAGAAGAGCAACAAAGGCGATTAGGGGACTGGAGGCTAAAACATATGAAGAACGGTTGCAGGAACTGGGCAGGGCTAGTTTCATGAAAAGAAGGACCAGGGGAGACATGATAGCAGTCTTCCAATATCTCAGGGGTTGCCACAAAGAAGGACCTATTCCCCAAAGCACTTGAGGGTAGAACAAAAAGCAATAGGTGGAAACTAAACAAGGAGAGAAGTAACTTAGAACTAAGGTGAAATTTCCTGACAATCAGAACGGTTGATCAGTGGAACATCTTGCCTCCAGAAGTTGTGAAAGCTCCAACACTGAAGGTTTTAAAGAAGATGTTGGATAACCATCTTTCTGAAGTAGTGTAGAGTTTCCTGCCTAAGCAGGGGGTTGGACTATTAGAAGACCTCCAAGGTCCCTTCCAACTCTGTTGTTGTTATTACTATTATTATTATTTGTTATTAATTACCCAGCCAGCATGTGTGGACTGCAACTCCCATAATTCCCCAGCCAGCATTTGTGGACAACTCCCAGAATTCTCGGAGTCCAAGTCCACAGACTTTTTAATGTTGCTCAGGTATGAAAAAAAAAAACACCAAACCAAATTAGTCCGAAGGCTTATCTCATTGAAAATAAAATTGGGAGGAGGGGGACCCCTCCCCCTTAAGAGGCCCAGTTTACGCTGTGTTTTGACTTCAGATTCCTGCTTATGACAGTAAACATGCACATGTTCACACTACGAATCCTAATCACCTTCTGCCTGGGATTAATCCGATAATTACCATAAGGTGCACACATTATAAAAGCCATCGCAAAGCGGTTACCAGAATGATTAATAATAAATTTCAGAGGGGAGAAAAAAGATCTCCGGTAGCACGTCTCTACCCCTTTCGAAACCGCACCGGAACAGATGGGAGAGATTAGCAGTGACTCGCTCTGGGGGCCAGAATCCGAACGTGGACGTCTGAGTTTAGGGCCAGGAACAAAGGGTGAAATTGGAAAATTAGACCTCCCCCCTCCCCCAGAAACAGCTGTCTCCGAAAACAACAGATGAGCGCCTCGGAAAGTGTCGAGATGCTGATTCCAGCCCATGCAAAAAACTCCGCCACATGTTTCCAAACTGCTCCCATGTTGCGACGAGTGCGCTCGGCGCATCACGGGGGGAAATACTGGCAGGACTTCAGGACAGCGTGAATGCCAGATCGGCAAGGCTGGGCCGCACGAAGCGATTACCAGGGAAGGTTCAATTGCTTCTCGAGCGGGCTGAGAGCCATTGATTTTTGATGAAGGGCCATCAAGCCTGTGGTTGAGCCTTTGCAAATGCTCAGGGAGGACGTTCGGGCCACATCGGTGCCGGCTGTTATCTGTTTCAGCGGTTGGGCTGTGGAGTCCGAAAGAGAAAGAGAGAGAGAAAGAGGAAGAGAGAGAGACAGAGAGGGAGAAAGGGAGAGAGAGAAAGACAGAGAAAGAGGGAGAGAGAAAGAAAGAGAGGGAGAGAGAGAAAGAGAGAGAGACACAGAGAGACGTAGAGAGAGAGAGAAAGAAAGAGAGACTGAGAGAGAGAGGCAGAGAGAGAAAGAAAGAAACAGAGAAAGAGACAGAGAGAGAGGGAGAGAGAGGGAGGGAGAGAAAGGTAGGGAGGGAGGAAGAGGGAGAGAGAAAGAGTGAGAGCGGGAGAGAGAGAGAGAAAGAGAGACAGAGAGAGAGGGAGGGGGAGAGTGAGAGAGTGAGAGGGAGGTAGAGAAAGAGAGGGAGAGAGAGAAAGAGAGAGAGGAAGAGAGAAAGAGGGGGGAGAGGGAGAGAGAGGAAGAAATAAAGAAAGAGTGGGAGAGAGAGGAAGAGAAGGAGAAAGGGAGAGAGGGAGAGGGAGAAATAAAGTGAGGGGGGAGAGAGAGAGGGAGAGGGAGAGAGAGGGAGAGAGAGAGAGGGAGGGAGAGAGAAAGAAAGAGAAGGATAGAGAGGGAGAGGGAGAAATAAAGAGAAGGGGAGAGAGAGGGGGAGAGAAAGAGGGAGAGAGAGAGGGGGGAGAGAAAGAGAGAGAGACAGATAGAGGGAGAGAGGGAAAGGGAGAGAGAGAAAGAGAGACTAAAAGAGAGGGAGGTAGAGAAAGGGAGAGAGAGAGAGAGACAGAGAGGGAGAGAGAGACAGGGAGGGAGAGAGAGAGACAGAGAGAGAGAGGGAGAGAGAGAGAGAAAGAGAAGGATAGAGGGAGAGAGAGAGAGGTAGAAATAAAGAGAGGGGGAGAGAGAGGTAGAGAAAGAGAGAGAGTGACACATAGAGGGAGAGAGGGAAAGGGAGAGAGAGAAAGAGAGACACAGAAAGAAGGAGAGGGGAGAGAGGGGGTGAGAGAGAAAGGGAGGGAAAGAGGGAGGTGGGAGAGAAAGGGAGGGAGAGGGAGAGAGAAAGAGGGAGAGGGAAAGAGAGACATAGGGAGGGGGAGAGAGGAAGAGAGAGGCATTCCGTTGAGGTGCTGACACCCTGCGCATCACATTAAGCATGCTGATTCAAAGGTAGCTAGCTCTTAGATGGACTCAAGAGGCAACACCTCAGGCTTAAAGGGGCCGTGGGAGGCTTGAGGGGGGGGTGACAGAGAGAGAGAGAGACTGGGATTTGCACACTCCATGATCTAATTCATTCATAATGGAGGGATGAATTAAAATTGGATCCGTAATTGCAGCGCTAACTGCAAATGAGACCTCTGGGGAGAGGATCAGTAGCTACCGGGCCTTTCACCCTTGACCCCTCCTGCCTGCAAAGCCACTCGGAATCCCCTTCCCCTGTCTTGGGGGTGGGCTAGTGCTGTTGAAAAAGAACCCCAGAGCTGGCTGGCTTTTTTCCAACAATTTGCAGTTCCGGACACAATGTTCCCTCCACTTCCACGAAGCCGGCACAGAAAGAAAGACAGAAAGAAAAGAAAAGGAGAAAATAATAATAATAATAACGCAGCTATTGAATATGGAGAGAACGTGGCTCAGAGAGGAACAGAGGGAAACACAACAAGCGGAAGGCAGGAAATCCGAAACGGTCCAAGTGGAGGAACACAATTCACCCACAAGATGCACCTGGCATGCCGGCGGGGGGCCCTCTTCGGCGGCACTACTGGTGCAATGCCGACGCAGCGGGTGTGTGTCCGGTGGGTGGGTGTGGTGTTTCCAGTGTGCCGGAAGCAAAATCTTGCACAAGATTATGTGCACGAGCGAGATTTTGGCGATTTTCACTGGAGATTTTTTGCGCATGGACGGGAGCAAAATTAGTAATAAATAATAATTTATTAGATTTGTATGCTGCCCCTCTCCAAGGACTCAGGGTGGCTCCGCTGGGTGCCGCCGCCCAGCTGTCACCTTTTGAAACAGCTGGGCGTTTCTCAGCATTCTCCCAAATGCTGAACCCGGAAGTTTGGCAAAAGTTCGGGTTCAGGTTCGGGAGGCCGCCGAGAAGCGCCGCCGCCCGGCTGTCACCTTTTGCAATAGCTGGGGGGCTTCTCGGCGTTCTCCCAAACGCTGAACCCGGAAGTTTCGGCCGGCCAGGAAGGACGTTTCTATGATGTCAAAGCTCCGCCCATGGAATTCCCTATTGGGATTCCCCACTTCCGTTTGAGCCTCCTGACCGGCCGACAGCTCCGCGGCTCTTCTGCAAAGGTGACAGCTGGGCGACGGCGCTTCTCAGCGGCCTCCCGAACACCGAACTCGAACCAGAACTTTTTCCGAACTTCCGGGTTCGGCATTCAGGAGAACACCGAGAAGCCCCCCTGGCTGTTTCAAAAGACGACAGCCGGGCGGCAGCGCTTCTTGGCCGAACCCGAACCCCGAACCCGAACTTTTGCCGAACTTTCGGGTTCATCATTCGGGCGGCGGGTTTGTAAGGCGAAAAATTTCATAAGAAGAGGCAAAAATTTTCTGAAACCCGGGTTCGTATCTCGAAAAGTTCGTATGACGAGGGGTTCGTATCACAAGGTACTACTGTATGTGCAAATGGACGTGGAGCCTTCTTGGAACTGCTGAAAGGACTGTGTTGTAGACTGGAAATAGAGCAGTGTTTCCCAACCTTGGCAACTTGAAGGTATCTGGACTTCAACTCCCAGAATTCCCCAGCCAGCATTCGCTGGCTGGGGAATTCTGGGAGTTGAAGTCCAAATATCTTCAAGTTGCCAAGGTTGGGAAACACTGAGATGGAGGATGTCATACCCAGGCTGGGTTTCCTACTTACCACCGCTACGATGCGCGCACAGCTCTGGTTCATCAGCATGTGTGTGTGGACACCTGAGTGAGATTTCGCTTCTGCGCATGTGCAGGAAGTCACATGATCATCAAGCCACTCCCACCTGGTCACATGGCCGGCAAGCCACACCCACAAAACAAGCCACGCCCACAGCGTGCTAGTAAAAATATTTACAGTCCTTTTTGCCCACCACCCAGTCAGAACTGAAGAAGCTCCTTAGATGAGAAGCGAAACATCTTCAA
This sequence comes from Erythrolamprus reginae, assembly GCF_031021105.1. Classification (NCBI taxonomy): domain Eukaryota; kingdom Metazoa; phylum Chordata; class Lepidosauria; order Squamata; family Dipsadidae; genus Erythrolamprus; species Erythrolamprus reginae. The sequence continues at coordinate 13,800,855 of NC_091950.1, forward strand.
AGAAAAAAAAAAATAAGAAAGTCCAGTTGCCAATTTGGGACAACCATGACCTGGATGGCTGAGAGTCTCTATAGACTTTCTACCCTGAGGATTCGATGGTCTTTGCTCTAAAATAGTTTTCCTGGGATTCTCCAGCAGGGTGGAAGATTTATTTTGATTTTCACTTGCGCATCGGGTGTAATCTTTGTCAGAAGAGGTGAAGAGCCCCAGGCTTTGAATCTATTGCAAAACAGGAAATTGCTTTCCCCCCTTTTAAGCCATTTTTAAATTAAAAAGAAAAGAAAAAAAGAAAGAAAGAAAGAAAATGGATTGTAGGGAGAGGGAAACTAGCCAACAAGAATTGGGAGGAAATGTGACGAGGTTGTTGGTTGTTGGGAGGTTAATTCATCGGCCAGGGGGCAGAATCTAATGACCCCAAACTTGGCGGCATAGCTGAGTCTTTAGACTCTTATGAAAGGCAAGGATGGTGGGGGCAGTACGAATCTCTGGGGGGAGTTGATTCCAGAGGGCCGGGGCCCCCACAGAGAAGGCTCTTCCCCTAGGCCCCGCCATGCGACATTGTCTAGTTGACGGGACCTGGAGAAGGCCGAATTTGTGGGACCTCACCGGGCGCTGTGGCAGAAGGCGGTCTCGTAGATATTCTGGTTCGATGCCAAGTAGGGCTTTAAAAGTCATCACCAACAGTTTGAATTGCGTCCGGAAACTAATCGGCAACCAATGCAGTCCGTGGAGTGTTGGAGAAACATGGGTGTATCTAGCAAGACCCATGACCGTTCGCATGGCTGCATTTTGCACGATTTGCAGTGTCCGAACACTCTTCAAAGGTAGCCTCATGTAGAGAGCATTGCAGTAGTCGAACCTTGAGGTGATAAGGGCATGAGTGACTGTGAGTAGAGACTCCCTATCCAAAAAAGGCTGCAACTGGTGCACCAGGCGGACCTGGGCAAACGCCCCCCTCGCCACAGCTGAGAGATGATGTTCCAAGGTCATCTGTGGGCTGAGGAGGACGCCCAAGTTGTGGACCCTCTCTGAGGGGGTCAAAAGTCCCCCCCGGCTAATGGAAGGACTGATGGATGTGTCCTTGGGAGGCAAAATCCACAGCCACTCCGTCTTGTCAGGGTTGAGTTTGAGCCTGTTGACACCCATCCAGACCAGAACAGCGTTCAGGCACCAGCACATCACTTCCACTGCTTCACTGAGTGGACACGGGGTGGAGATATATAGCTAAGTGTCATCAGCATACTGATGGTGTGCTGATTCTTGTTGATTCAGTGTGACTATGATGAGGCCGACACCATCGTAAGTGTGAAAAAAAACAGAAGTCACTTTTTTTCATTGCTGTTGTAACTTGGAATCATCACCAAACAAAATTATTGCAAGTCACAGAAACGTAGAAACACAGAAGATTGACAGCAGAAAAAGACCTCATGTTCCATCTAGTCTGCCCTTATACTATTTCCCGTATTTTATCTTAGGATGGATATATGACTGTATGCATGTTTTTATATATTGGGGTTTCTTGTTTATTAGACTTTTTAAATGTATTATTGTTATTTCAGATTCTAACTATTAGATTTGTCATTATATATTGTTTTTATCATTGCTGTAAGCTGCCCCGAGTCTACGGAGAGGGGCGGCATACAAATCTAATTAATAATAATAATAATAATAATAATAATAATAATAATAAGTTTATCCCAGGCATGTTTAAATTCAGTTACTGTGGATTTACCAACCACGTCTGCTGGAAGTTTGTTCCAAGCATCTGCTACTCTTTCAGTCAAATAATATTTTCTCACGTTGCTTCTGATCTTTCTCCCAACTAACCTCAAATGGTGCCTCCTTGTTCTTGTATTCACTTCCCTATTATTTATACCTTATTTAACCATTTAATGTATTTAAATGTTTCAATAATGTCCCCCCTTTTCCTTCTGTCCTCCAGACTATACAGATGGAGTCCATGAAGTCTTTCCTGATCAGTTTTATGCTTAAGACCTTCCACCATTTTTGTAGCCCATCTTTGGACCCGTCGTCGGTGTCGGTATAGGTATCGTTCGGGAAGCCTCTGCTTCAAATGGTTGCTAAGAAACCGGTCGTAGGTCGAGGACCGCCTGTGCTTCAAAATGAGCAAGGGCTTCTATTTCCACTGGAGAAGTAGGTCAGTACTCTGTGGTTGATTTCTTGGAGCATTTAATTGAGGCAAAGGCCGAGAGAACAAGGTAACAGCTTCAGGTGGGGTGGTTATTGATTTGACACCCGCTAATGATCCGATTGACAGAGAAAGACACTTGTTTTGAAAAATTGGAAACTCAAGCAAACGTTGATGGGTAGTCCTTGACTTGCAATGGTTCTGTTTAGTGAACGAAGTGACAATGACCAGACGGGGGTTGCAACTTACCTCCGCTACAGGTGCTGATGCCTGCGCAGCGCTGGGTGATGGGCGGGCAGGAGTGCATGTCAGAATGAAATTTGGCTTCTGCGCATGAGCAGGAAGTAAATCTCATGGGAAGATGTGCGGGCGTATGAGATTTCAGTGATTTTTCTTTTGCTTCCGCGCATGCGCAGAAGCAAAAAATTGCCAAAATTTGCCAAAATCTTGCGCACCCACATGTCCTCTCGTGATATTTTGTTTCCTGCACATGTGCAGAAAACAATTCTCGTTCCGACATGCGAGAAGGTAGGAGGAACCCAATACTGACAACAGTGCTGAAAACAAAAGTGATTTACGGCTATTTTTCACACTTATTTATTTATTTATTTATTGGATTTGTATGCCGCCCCTCTCCGGAGACTCGGGCCGGCTAACAGCAATAATAAGACAGCGTACAATAATAATCCAATAATAAAAACGATTAAAAACCCATTAATATAAAAATCAAACATACATACAGACATACCATGCATAAAATTGTAAAGGCCTAGGGGGAAAGAGTATCTCAATTCCCCCATGCCTGGCGGCAGAGGTGGGTTTTAAGTAGCTTACGAAAGGCAAGGAGGGTGGGCGCAATTCTAATTTCTGGGGGGAGTTGGTTCCAGAGGGCCGGGGCCGCCACAGAGAAGGCTCTTCCTCTGGGTCCCGCCAAGCGGCATTGTTTAGTTGACGGGACCCGGAGAAGACCGACTCTGTGGGACCTAACTGGTTGCTGGGATTCGTGCAGCAGAAGGCGGTCCCTGAGATAATATGACTATTGCCACTTCCCCAGAGTCACGTCAATCAAAACCCAGGACAGTTGGCCACTGGTTTCGTATTTATGACGGTTACCGTCTCCCGGGGTCACATGATCCCCTTTTTACGACCTTTGACAAAGTGAATGGGAAAGCCAGATTCACTTAACAACTGCCTTACTACAGGCGGCCCTCAACTTATGATCACAGTAGGGCCCAAAATTTCTTCTTTGTTAAGTGAGATGTTTGCTCAGTGAGTTTTGTTAAGTGAATCTCTGCGGTTCATAAGTTAGTCACATGGTCGTTAAGTGAATTTGGCTTCCTCATTGACTTTACTTGTCGGAAGGCCGCCAAAGGGGGAAATCACGTGACTTCGGGACACAGCAACGGTCATAAGTATGAGTCAGTTGCCAAGCATCTGAATTTTGATCATGATCATAAGTCAGTGATGGGCTGCCAAAATTTGGGCGTGGCTTATTTGGTGGGTGTGTCTTGATGGTCATGTGACTGGGCAAGAGTGGCTTGCCGGCCATGTAACCAGGGGGGAGTGGCTTGACAATCATGTGACCAGAGGGGTAGCTTAAAGGTCATATGACTGGGTGGGAGTGGCTTACCGACCAAGATACGTTTTCAAATAGGAGCTTGGACTCTTTTTCAGTTGATTAAGTCATATTCTTGGAACAGCCACCAAAAGGACAAATGAGAGACAGCATTATTTGTTGGAGGAGCGCAGTAACATTTTAAGGTTTTGCACTGAACCCACAAGGTACAGCATGATAACAGGTTAGGCAAGTAGCTCAATTTTCTTCAAGTTCAGTTCTAGATAATGATTAAAATGATTAAAGCGTTTATGGGTAAAAACATACTATTTGTTTATTTCCTATTTTAAAAATTAATAAGGGTCACACTAAGCTACTAGAGAAGGAAGGACAATAAAAAAACGTATTAAGTATTCAATAAATAGTGCATAAACGTACTACCCCCACTGCATGTCCCCCCCCTCCCGTGGGGGCAGCAGCCCATAACTGTCTTAGGTGTGAAAAATGGTCACAGGTCCCTTTTTCCAGTGCAGTCGTAACTTTGAATGATCACTAAGTGAACTGTTGTAAGTTGAGGGCTACCTGTAATTTAATAAATGCAGTGATTTGCTTAACAGTGGCGCTGAAGAAGGTCCTGAAACGTGTTGTGGTTAGCTCTGGCCCAGCTCCTGCCCCAAGGACTGTGGATGTGGGGGAGACATCCACATGCTACATACCTGTTTTGCCCCCGGTGGAATCTGCTGATGAAGGCTCCTCTGACCAAGAAGACATGAGTGACAAGGAGGAGGAGAGTGTGGCAGACAGCTCAGAAGGAGATCAATTATCTCTCTCCTCCTTGGATTCAGAACAAGAGTTAATGATACAGCCACGCATGAGGAGAGCGATGCATAGGCAACAACAACTGAGAGATTATTATCAAAGAAAATGAGGCCACCTGTGGTTGGGTGGGGCTGTGGTCATTAGTGAGGCTGCTATAAATAGCAGCCTGTGGGTTTGGCCATTGTGGAGGATTATCTGATCATTGTGTTTCATGACTGCTTTGCTGACTTTGACCTTTTGTGTGCTGATTTTTCCCCGCTTGGAAACTAAACCAGAGCAAAGTGTGTTTCACTTTGTGAAAGAAGAAGGACTGTGAATTGCCTCACAGCTGCAAGCTAAGTATCTCAGAACTGATAAGGGACTTGCACCAATTACCAGTTTGTTTGGAGACGAGTGCTCTTTGCTATACCAAAAGAGGGCTTGGTTTAAGTGAATTTTCATTACAAAGAACATTGTTTTGAATTTTCAAACGTGTGTGTGCGTCTGAAATTTGTACCTGTGCATTTTTGGGAGGATTCTACCAGAGAGCCCGACAGAACAAAACGGAGCCAAACTCCCTTAAGAAATGTTTTGCTTAGCGACATTAATATCGGGGGCTTTTACTACAGTCGTAAGTCGAGGACTGCATATATCGAACACCCAAGATCTCCGTTCTTACCTAAGCAGGCGAGGCAGGTGAGAAGACCCACGATCCAGGCTAGTGTGAGGGGCATCCTGAAGCTCACAGCAGACCGTAGCTGCAAAGAGACGACAATGGCAGGCGTTTAAATCCCCCTTGTATTTTACCTCCCCTTGTTTGAAAATCAAATGGACGTGTGTGTGTGTACACCTGCATAATTTTAAATTATGCATGTGCACACTTCGAGCAATGCTCCACCCCCCTTGCTCGGTCGCTCCACCAAGCTGGCAACCAAGAATTCAGCTGTTGCTTTTGGGCTCCAACGAGCCCAGAAAGAGAGCTGCGAAATGGGACAGCCTGGGATGAGCCTAGAAGACGGCACTTACCTCCCATATATAGAAACATAGAAGACTGACAGCAGAAAAAGACCTCATGGTCCATCTAATCTGCCCTTATACTATTTCCTGTATTTTATCTTACAATGGATATATGTTTATCCCAGGCATGTTTAGATTCAGTTACTGTGGATTTACCAACCACATCTGCTGCAAGTTTGTTCCAAGGATCTACTACTCTTTCAGTAAAATAATATTTTCTCACGTTGCTTTTGATCTTTCCCCCAACTAACCTCAGATTGTGTCCCCTTATTCTTGTGTTCACTTTCCTATTAAAAACACTTCCCTCCTGGACCTCATTTAACCCTTTAACATATTTAAATGTTTCGATCATGTCCCCCCTTTTCCTTCTGTCCTCCAGACTATACAGATTGAGTTCATTAAGTCTTTCCTGATACGTTTTATGCTTAAGACCTTCCACCATTCTTGTAGCCCGTCTTTGGACCCATTCAATTTTGTCAATACTGTATCTTTTTGTAGGTGAGGTCTCCAGAACTGAACACAGCATTATTCCAAATGGGGTCTCACCAGCGCTCTATGTAGCGGGATCATAATCTCCCTCTTCCTGCTTGTTATACCTCTAGCTATGCAGCCAAGCATCCTTTATATTTATATTTATATAATCGTTAGCCGCCCTGAATCCTTCGGGATTGGGCGGCATAGAAGTCAAATTAAATAAATAAATAAATAAATAAATAAATCATCATCATCATCATCACCATCATCACAAAAAACAGTAATACACAGCAAATCTTCCTATCTTTATTTTGGGATAGCCACCTGTTTCTCTCCCCTCTTTCCTCCCTGCCCTTCTTCTATTCTTTTTTTACTTTCATTTTCATCAAAGTAAAAAAAAAACAAACCCCAAACACCCCCCCTCCAAAAAAAATAGACAATTTTTAAAGTCAAGTTTCCTGAGAGCTGCTTTTCCAGACTGCCAAAGGACTGGATGGTGCTGTTAGCCTTGGTTGTTCTGGAGGGCAAAGCTAGAGTTGAATATTTTAGGGCAACTAAGGTTAGAATAGAATAGAGAGTAGAGTAGAGTAGAGTAGAGTAGAGTAGAGTAGAGTAGAGTAGAGTAGAGTAGAATAGAATAGAATAAAATAGAATAGAAATAGGAAGAGAAGAACAGAACAGAAAGAACAGAACAGGACAGAAAGAACAGAACATGACAGGACAGGACAGAACAGAACAGAACAGAACAGAACAGAACAACAGAGTTGGAAGGGACCTTGGAGATTCTCTACTCCAGCCTTTTTTCAAGCTGGAGACCTTATAGCATTTCAGAGAAATGGTTATGCAACATCTTCTTAAAAACTTCCAGTGTTGGAGCATTCATAACTTCTGGAGGCAAGCTGTTCCACTGATTAACTTTTCCCACTGACAGGAAATTTCCCCTTAGTTCTAAGTTGCTTCTCTCCTTATTTAGTTTTCACCCATTACTTCTTGTTCTACCCTCAGGTGCTTTGGAGAATAGGTTGACTCCTTCTTCTTTGTGGCAACCCCTGAGATATTGGAACACTGCTATTATATCTCCCCTAGTCCTTCTTTTCATTAAGCGAGACATTAAACAAGACACTAAACTGAACAGTTAGTTGTATTTCGCCTTTATTATTTTTACAAGTGGTTCAAGGCAGCGAATACGTCGAACACAACTCCCCACGCACCTATTTTCCCCACCACAACAACCCTGTGAGGTGGCCTGGGCTGAGAGAAGGAGAGGGACTGGCCTATATTGGCCATTTACGACCAGGAGTTGGGATAAAAATTGTGCAATTGAAAGATTTCAACTTTGAATAACGAGCCCTCTAAAGCAGGGCAGTCCAACTTCAGTAGTTTTAAGACAGGTGGACTTCAACTCCCAGAATTCCCCAGCCAACTGAAGTTGATATCCACCTGCCTTAAAGTTGCTGAAGTTGGACAGCCCTGCTCTAAAGCCACTGTCCTCTCAATGATTCTTTTTCTTTTTAAAAAAAGCAGAAATCGGTCTTTTGACTGCAAATTCTTACATCTTTTTATCATGTTTATATCCTTATTTATATCATTTATATTTATATATTTATGTTATTTATATTTATTTATATCCTTATTTAAAACCTACTTATATCATGTATATAAATATTATTATATCTTTGTATACCACCAATATGTACTTGACAAAACAAATAAATAAATCCTCGTCTATTCCCAATTAAAATCCCTTTCTTTTCATTGCCTTTTTAGTCTATGGTGCCCCCAAAGAACCAGGGGGTGAATGATAACATCTCTTCTACTTAAACCAAATTTATTCTGCCACTTGACTGGTGTACTATAGGGTTCCTGCTTGGGCAGGGGGTTGAACTCGATGGCCTTCACGGTCCCTTTCAACTCTAACAATCAATCAATCAATCAATCAATCAATCAATCAATCAATCAATTAGCAAATAAGTAAATAAGTAAATAAGTAAATAAGTAAATAAGTAAATAAGTAAATAAGTAAGTAAGTAAGTAAGTAAGTAAGTAAGTAAGTAAGTAAGTAAGTAAGTAAGTAAGTAAATAAGTAAATAAGTAAATAAGTAAATAAGTAAATAAGTAATTAATCCAAAGCAGAAACTTTCATGATCTGAAGCTCCCCTCCTCAGATGTGTTTCTCTCCTCTCAACTCTCCATTCCCTCTGTGACCACATAACAGACTCTTTGGTTCTTTTAACAACGTTCTTCATGGGTTAAAAAAACCACCACCACCACCTCACATCCTTTGTCTCTGTTGCCCTACACGCAAGATATTAACTGGTGAGTTTTCAAAGTATCAGGAGGGATTGTAAGAGAGGCATCGGTTTATTTTAATTTTTTTTGGGGGGGGGGATATAATTTTTAATTTTTTTCCACCATAAAGTAAAACAATACATAATTACAAACACTACAACAATGCTTATAATCAAACATATAGAATTTAGAATTTTATTGGCCAAGTGTGATTGGACACACAAGGAATTTGTCTTGGTGCATATGCTCTCTGCATACATAAAATAAAATATACATTTGTCAAGAATCATGTGGTACGACACTTAATGATTGACATAGGGGTCAAATAAGCAATGAAGAAGCAATATTAATAAAAATCTTAGGATATAAGCAACAAGTTACAGTTATATATAAACCTTTTCTCTTTATAATAATAAAAATAATGATGATGATGATGATGATGATAACAACAATAACAACAGAGTTGGAAGGGACCTTGGAGGTCTTCTAGTCCAACCCCCTGCCTAGGCAGGAAACCCTACACTACTTCAGACAGATGGTTATCCAACATCTTCTTAAAAACTTCCAGTAATTTCTTCCAAATAAGTGATTTCTTCTAAACAAGAAAACTTTTTTTCTTATTAATCATTCAATGGAGGCTCTTATCTCTCTTTCCTCATCTAAACAATTCTATAAAGTTTATACAATTATTAAACTTCTAAATAAAAAATCTTTTTCTCCACCTTCCTGTAAAACCTCGCACTGCATTGATGTGAACATTAGCAAAATCTCTTTTGTCGGAATCTTAACACAGTATCATATAACTAATAGAGATTCTATATGTAACTGAAATAGAGGAAATTTCTCATATTATATCACATATTCTCCAAAATGAAATTCCATGTGTTTAAGCTAAAAACAATAACTTAGTTTTGTGTTATATGAATCAAGGTCACCTGAAGTGTTAATACCACTTTATAAGGCCTTGGTAAGGCTACACTTGAAAGAGTGTATTCAGTTTTGGTCGTCACAATGCAAAAAAGGATATTTGAGTCTCTAGAAAGACTGCAGAGAAGAGCAACAAAGATGATTAGGGGACTGGAGGCTAAAACATACGAAGAACGGTTGCAGGAGCTGGGCATGGCTAGTTTAATGAAAAGAAGGAACAGGGGGGACATGATAGCAGTCTTCCAATATCTCAGGCGTTGCCACAAAGAAGAGGGAGTCAACCTATTCTCCAATGAACCTGAGAGTAGAATAAGAAGCAATGGGTGGAAACTAAACAAGGAGAGAAGTAACTTAGAATTAAGGAGAAATTTCCTGACAGTCAGAACCAGTGTTCCCTCTAATTTTTTTGGGGGGTGGGCAGAAAAGTATAGTGTCTGAGCGGCAGTCCCTTTGGGACTGGGCGGCACAGAAATAATAAGTAAGTAAGTAAGTAAGTAAGTAAATAAATAAACAAATAAATAAACAAACAAACAAACAAACAAACAAACAAACAAGCAAATAAAAAACCCACCCTGTTTTTCCTCAGAGAATTTCAAAATAAAATACTGTACTGTGTGTCTATAACAGTGAACTCATAATAGGGCAACTCTGTCAATATCAAAATGCCACTTAAATAGTTGAGCTAGTTTCAAACTAGATTTTGATTTTCTTTCTCTCTTCCTTACTCCCATTCTTTTTTTTCTCTTTTCCTTCCTCTCTTTTTTCTATCTGTTTCTCTCTCTTCCTCTCTTCCTCTCTCTCTCCTTCCCTCTCACTCTTTCCCTCTCGGCTTCTGGGCAGGTTTGGAAAACTCTGAGTTGATGATGATTTTTAAGTGAGCGATTGCTCACTGCTCAGCTTAGAGGGATCTATGATCAGTGGAACAGCTTGCCTCCAGAAGTTGTGAATGCCCCAATACTGGAAGGTTTAAAGAAGATGTTGGATAACTATCTGTCTGAAGTAGTGTAGAGTTTCCTGTCTAAGCAGGAGGTTGGACTAGAAGACCTCCAAGGTCCCTTCCAACTCTGTTGTTGTTATTGTTGTTGTTATGATTATATCATTATCTAGTGCAACCACCATTTCTTATCTTTGCCATCTGGCTTTCAATATTTAAATCTAATTCTCATTTCAGTTTTCCCAAAGTTAGCAAACATATCTCTTAACTTTCTATCCAATCCTAGCTAGAGGGGTCAGTTTATGATTGCAGATGCGGCCTTGGGCAGCTCTGCAACAGAGAAGTTATTGAAGTCTTGCCTGTAGCATCCCCCCCCCCCCAGTCCTTGAACCTGCAGCCTCACCTCTTTGCTCAGGACCTTCCGAAAGGGCCCTAGCAATTAATCTCCTTGACGTCAGGAAAGCCTTATCATTCCCCTCTCCGGCTTCTAACTCCGTCCTGCTGTTCCTTCTCTGCTAAACAAGACTTGGAAAGACGGCACTTACCTCCCACCGAAGCTTTGGCTCCCAGGGTTTTGGTAAATCATCGCTTCTCGCACACTGATGCAAATGGGGCACGCTGGGCTTCTAGACAAAAGGCAGGCAAACGGAGGAGACCAAGACTAAATCTGGAGGGCTTTCTGCTTTGCGTTCTGGATGTTTGAAATCTCGGGCGTTTCTTGCCTGCCGGAGAAATATATGTGGTCAAGAAGAGTCCAAAACCACCACCCCTCTCACTGGTTCTAGAATAAAGGGACCTCCCTCTCCTAAGTTAAGAGAGTGAAAGAGGAGGAGAGAAGGAGAGAGAGAGGAAGAGAGAGAGAGAGAGAGAGAGAAAGTAAGTGAGAGAGAATGAAAGAGGAGAGGAGAGAGAGAAGAGAGTGAAAGAAGAGATGGAGGGAGAGAGAGAAAGAAAGAGGGAAAGTAAGAGAATGAAAGGAAGAGAGGGAAGGAGAGAGAGGGAGAGAGAAAGAGAAAGAAAGAGAGAAAATAAGAGAGTGAGTGAAAGAGGAGGAGAGGGGTAGAGAAGAAGGGAGGAAGAGAGGAAGAGAGAGAAAGAGGAAGAGAGAAAGTAAGAGAGAAAGAGTGAAAGAGGAGGAGAAAGGGAGAGAGAGAAAGAGGAAGAGAGAGAAAGTGCAAGAGGAGCAGAGAGAAAAAGGAAGAGGAAGAGAGAAAGTAAGAGAGAAAGAGTGAAAGAGGAGGAGAAAGGGAGAGAGAGAAAGAGGAAGAGAGAGAGAAAGAGAGGGAGAGAGGGAAAAGTAAGAGAGAGAAAGTGAAAAAGGAGCAGAGAGAAAAAGGAAGAGGAAGAGAGAAAGAGAAAGAGAAAGAAAGAGAAATGAAGGGAGAGAGAGAGAGAGAAATGTATGTATGCGAGAGAGAAGGAAAGAGAAAAACAAAAGAGAACAGTTCCAACCCTTGCATAAAATCCACTTCCTTACTGGTTTAAGACAGAAAGCTCCCTTCAAATCTCCACCTCGCATAGAGCAAAGCTGGGAAGCCTCCAGTCCAGAGGCTGTGAGAGCCACAGGTGAGCCAGAGTGAAGCTTTCTACAAGCTGCCTGTGATGAAGGGGTGTGGCCTACGCTTCTTCAGCCAATCAGCAGAAGGCCCTGGGGAGGAGTCCAAAGAGCCCAGCCTGAAGATGCCAGAGGAGAAAATGGGACAACCTGTAAGGTTTGCACTAGACTGCAGGGCACTTGGTGGTTTTTTTAAAGCATTATTTACCTTTCTTATAGGCCAACCAATCAAGTCAAGGTTTCTCCCTCAAGGCCTGGATGACCAGGTTCCAATTACCCTATTTAGAAACACAGAAGATTGACGGCAGAAAAAGACCTCCTGGTCCATCTAGTCTGCCCTTATACTATTTCCTGTATTTTATCTTAGGATGGATATGTGTTTATCCCAGGCATGTTTAGATTCAGTTCCTGTGGATTTACCAACCACGTCTGCTGGAAGTTTGTTCCAAGGATCTACTACTCTTTCGGTCAAATAATATTTTCTCACGTTGCTTCTGATCTTTTCCCCCAACTAACCCCCTTAGACTCTCCACGATTGACCTCTCCAGGTTCCTAAGAGGCCAGTAAGGGGCATACATAAGTGCACTGGTGTGCCTTTCGTCCCCTGTCCAATTGTCTTTCCTCTCTTTCACCTATCTTATATATTCTCTTCCTTTCATATATCCTCTCCTCTAAGTTCACTTTTACCCTTATGTATATTACCACATGTCTATTTTCTTCCTATGTATTTGTGTATTGGACAAATGAATAAATAAATAAATAAATAGATTGTATCCCCTTGTTCTTGTGTTCACTTTCCTATTAAAAACACTTCCTTTCTGAACCTTATTTAACCCTTTAACATATTTAAATGTTTCGATCATGTCCCCCCTTTCCCTTCTGTCCTCCAGACTATTGAGTTCATGAAGTCTTTGGACACATGATGTGAAGGCCCAGCTCTTCGAAAAGAGGTTCTGAGGCTGTGAAAGGTGGGAAAGAAGAGAAGGGAAAACGAGGGAATAGAACAGAACAGAATTCTTTACTGGCCAAGTGTGACTGGACACACAAGGAATTTGTCTTGGTGCATATGCTGTCAGTGTACATAAAAGAAAAGAGACATTTGTCAAGAATCATGAGGTCCAACACTTAATAAAGAGAGGAAAGGAGAGGAGTGGAGGGGTTCTAGGTTGCATCTCTCTTTGGTTAGTTGATTGGTACCGCACGAATCCCAGCAGCCCATAAGGTCCCACAGAGTTGGCCTTCTCCGGGTCCCGTCGACCAAACAATGTCGGTTGGCGGGCCCCAGGGGAAGAGCCTTCTCTGTGGCGGCCCCGGCCCTCTGGAATCAACTCCCCCCAGAGATTAGAACGGCCCCCACCCTCCTTGTCTTTCGCAAATTACTCAAGACCCACCTTTGTCGCCAGACATGGGGGAGTTAAGATATTCCTTCTCCTAGGCCATTACAAGTTATGTATGGTATGTTTGTGTGTATGTTTGGTTTTTATAATAAGGGTTTTTAGTTGTTTTATTAAATTGGATTGTTACATATTGTCTTTTACCATTGTTGTTAGCCGCCCTGAGTCTGCGGAGAGGGGCGGCATACAAATCCAATAAATAATAATAAAATAATAATAATAATGAATTAATTAATTAATTCATCTCTTTGGGATTGGGCAGCATAGAAGTCAATTTAAATTATTTGTTTGTTTGTGTTTCTCTCTCTCTCTCTCTCCTTTTCATGCAAGGGTGCTTGCATGAAAGGGAAAGATACTAGCCTTCCCCAATTCCCACAGTACTTTTCTACTTGTGGCAGGTCAAAGTCTCTAACTCAAACAATGGCTTCGGCCTGACAGTTGCAGGAGTATACTAGCCAGTTGTAAGCCGCCCTGAGTCCTTCGGGATTGGGCAGCATAAAAATCGAATAAATAAATAAATAAATGAATGAATGAATAAATAAATAAATACATACAGTACATACATACATACATACATACATACATACATACATACATACATAAACAAACACATTCTTTCCAGAGGATGCAAGGCAGCGAAAGGCTACCAAAATTTTTACTACCACACTGCGGGCGTGGATTATGCATTTTGTTTCAACATCTTTCAGTGCAAATTGGGTGCTCTGGGGTGTAGCTCCATTTTCACTACCCCATTGCGTTCCCCATCCCTGTCCGGGCAGTAGCCCACCCCTGGTGCAAGGTCATCTTTTGTTCAGCACCAGCCGGAAGTACAGGGGAGGGCCGTGGAGGCTGAGAGAAACCGGACTGGTCCACGTGATGAACTTGTGGGTGCGGGGACAAGGGGTGAACCCTTACCCTGGCTGGAGAACTGTAGGAAAAGTTAGTATCGGTTTGACTACAGTTCGTATCCAACACGGCTCTGTTAATAAATTGGAATTTGGAAAAAGGCCAAGATTTGGACTCTGATTTATTTCTCGGATGTTATTTGCAACGCTGACAGTCAAACTCAAGGTCTGCGGCAGGTGGAGGTTCCAAGTTACCGCCACTACTGGTTTGGGTGCATGCGCAGCTCTGGGTGACCGGCGGGTGGTGGGCGTGTCCAGTGGGGGCGCATGCACACCGGAGTGAGATTTGGCTTCTGCGCATGCAGATCTCATGAGAAGATGCTCAGGCGCGCGAGATTTCAGCGAATTTTCTGCTTTCATGCATCCGCGGAAGCAGAAAATCACCGAAAATCGCTGAAATCTCTTACATCCCTCCATCTTGTCGCCCTGAGTCCTTGGAGAGGGTCCACAACTTGGGCGTCCTCCTCGACCCACAGCTCACATTAGAGAAACATCTTTCAGCTGTGGCGAGGGGGGCGTTTGCCCAGGTTCGCCTGGTGCACCAGTTGCGGCCCTATTTGGACCGGGAGTCACTGCTCACAGTCACTCATGCCCTCATCACCTCGAGGTTCGACTACTGTAATGCTCTCTACATGGGGCTACCTTTGAAGAGTGTTCGGAAACTTCAGATCGTGCAGAATGCAGCTGCGAGAGCAATCATGGGCTTTCCCAAATATGCCCATATCACTCCAACACTCCGCAGTCTGCATTGGTTGCCGATCAGTTTCCGGTCACAATTCAAAGTGTTGGTTATGACCTATAAAGCCCTTCATGGCACCGGACCAGAATATCTGCGAGACCACCTTCTGCCGCACGAATCCCAACGACCAGTTAGGTCCCACAGAGTTGGCCTTCTCCGGGTCCCGTCAACTAAACAATGGCATTTGGCGGGACCCAGGAGAAGAGCCTTTTCTGTGGCGGCCCCGACCCTTTGGAACCAACTCCCCCCAGATATCAGAGTTGCCCCCACCCTCCTTGTCTTTCGTAAGCTCCTTAAAACCCACCTCTGTCGTCAGGCATGGGGGAATTGAGACTTTCTTTCTCCCTTCCCCCTAGGCTTATAAAATTTATGCATGGAATGTCAGTGTGTATGATTGGTTTCTTAAATTGGTTTTTTTTAAAAATTAACTTAAATATTAGATTTGTTTACGTTGTATTATTGTTGTTGTTAGCCGCCCCGAGTCTACGGAGAGGGGCGGCATACAAATCTGATTAATAAATAAATAAATAAATAAATAATAAATCCAATTAATAAATAATAAATAAATAAATAATCCAGGTTTGTTGTGAGCAAAATCGGGGAGAAAAGCTGGAATTTTAGGTGTGTTTCAGGGGTGAGTTGTAACTTACATCATTTGCCAGTTCGCTTCCTTTCGCGCCGTGTGGGCACATGTTTGCACCATACTGAAAAATACCCCCTCCCCAAATAACCTGAAAACAAGATGGCAATGTATGTGCAGTGCTGGAAACCCAGGCTCTGTGCATGCACAGAAGAAAGAAACCGGACAATGATGGTGTCATCCATGGACCAGCACCGACAGAATTATTTCTGTGATGTCATTATGACATCACCAACAGTTTGCTATTGGTTTGGATGAACCGATCCGAAAACGGGAGGAACCCACCTCTGCTGTGTTTGCAACTTTGAGATACTTACAAAGTAATAATGGTGGAATAAAAGAGAGAGAGATAAGGAAGGAAGGAAAGAGAGAAGGGGAATGAATGAATGAATGAAGGAAGGAAGGAAGGAAAGAAGGAAGGAAGGAAAGATAAGGGAGGGAGGGAGGAAAGGAAGGAAGGAAGGAAGGAGAGAGGGGAAGGAAGGAAGTAAGGAAAGAGAGAGGGAGGGAAGGATTGAAGGAAAGCGAGGGGGAAGGAAGGAAGGTAAGAGAGAGAGATGAAAGGAAGGAAAGAAAAGGGGAAGGAAGGAAGGAGAGAGAGAAGGAAAGAATGAAGAAGGGAGGGAGGGAAGGAAGGAAGGAAAGAAAGAGAGAGGGGGAATGAATGAAAATGAATGAAGGAAGGGAAGAGAGGAAGGGAAGGAAGGAAGGAGGGAAAGAGAGAGAGGGGGAAGGAAGGAGAGAGAGAAGGAAAGAAGAAGAAAGGAGAGAGAGAAGGAAAGAAGGAAGAAGAGAGAGGAAGGGAGAGAGGGAAGGAGGGAAGAAAGGAATGAAAGAAAGAGAGAAGGGGGAATGAATGAAAATGAATGAAGGAAGGAAGGAGGGAAAGAGAGAGAGGGGGAAGGAAGGAAGGAGAGAGAGAAGGAAAGAAGAAGGAAGGAGAGAGAGAAGGAAAGAAGGAAGAAGAGAGAGAGGGAAGGAGGGAAGAAAGGAAGGAAGGAAAGAAAGAAAGAGGAGGAATGAATGAAAATGAAGGAAGGAAGGAAGGTAAGGGAGAGGAAGGGAGGGAAAGAAGGAAGAAAAGAGAGGGGGAAGGAAGGATAGAAATAGAGAGAGAGGGAGGGAAGGAGAGAGAGAGGGAGAGAGAGGGAAGGAAGGAAGAAGAGAGTGGGAGAGAGAGGGAGAGAATATCAGTCGTAGACTTTTACTGTTAGAAAATACCTTTTTAGGGGTGGGGGTTGGGGGGGATTTTTTCCCTTCCTCCAAGAGAACATTTCCATCCTGCTCCTGACCCCCTCCCTTCCATGAGGTTTCAGGGAACTCCAAAGCCCCCCACCCTGAATGTACTTTGAAGAAAAGGGAGGGGGAGTTTTGGGTTTCTATGTCTTTTCTCTTCTGGGAGACCAGTACGTGTGTCTCCGTGATGGAGAGATCAGCTTGTTCCCAGGGACGGCAGCCATCAAATATGCAAGAGTAAAGCAGCTTTGAGTCAGGTTGGGGGGAGTGGTAGCAACTCAGCACCTGCAAACAACCCTCCCTCCCCCTCCCCCTCCCTCCCCTTGTTCTCCAGGGTCTTTGCAAATCCAATCAGTGGAGGAAATCAACCTGTCCGTCTTCTGTGCCCAAAGCAGCCCTCAAAACTTTTTCGGTGACAAGTTCCCGAGAGGGGAAGGGAACCTGCAGGCAATGAAGGAAAAAAAAATTAAAAGGAAAATCAACGCCGACTCCTGAGCTGCGCTGCTAAAGTTTTGCGCACATCCAGGTAAGAGGTGTTGTTGTTCTGTGCAACTGGAGGGGGTGGAATGCCACGATCTGCTTTGGGGTCATACGAGGGGACAGAAGCGGAGGGAAACTTAGGAGGTGGAGGGAGGGGAAAGGAGAGCAGGGCACTTAAAAAAAAAATCATGTTAGGTGTGAAAGCTGACTGGGTGACTTTGGGCCGATCACTAGGAGACTGGGAGTTCTAGTCCCAATGTAGGCATGAAAGTTGGGTGGGTGACTTTGGGCCAATCACTAGGAGATTGGGAGTTCTAGTCCCAATTTAGGCATGAAAGTTGGGTGGGTGACTTTGGGCCAATCACTAGGAGATTGGGAGTTCTAGTCCCAATGTAGGCATGAAAGTTGGGTGGGTGACTTTGGGCCAATCACTAGGAGACTGGGAGTTCTAGTCCCAATGTAGGCATGAAAGTTGGGTGGGTGACTTTGGGCCAATCACTAGGAGATTGGGAGTTCTAGTCCCAATTTAGGCATGAAAGTTGGGTGGGTGACTTTGGGCCGATCACTAGGAGACTGGGAGTTCTAGTCCCAATGTAGGCATGAAAGTTGGGTGGGTGACTTTGGGCCAATCACTAGGAGATTGGGAGTTCTAGTCCCAATTTAGGCATGAAAGTTGGGTGGGTGACTTTGGGCCAATCACTAGGAGATTGGGAGTTCTAGTCCCAATGTAGGCATGAAAGTTGGGTGGGTGACTTTGGGCCAATCACTAGGAGACTGGGAGTTCTAGTCCCAATGTAGGCATGAAAGTTGGGTGGGTGACTTTGGGCCAATCACTAGGAGATTGGGAGTTCTAGTCCCAATTTAGGCATGAAAGTTGGGTGGGTGACTTTGGGCCAATCACTAGGAGACTGGGAGTTCTAGTCCCAATGTAGGCATGAAAGTTGGGTGGGTGACTTTGGGCCAATCACTAGGAGACTGGGAGTTCTAGTCCCAATTTAGGCATGAAAGTTGGGTGGGTGACTTTGGGCCAATCACTAGGAGACTGGGAGTTCTAGTCCCAATGTAGGCATGAAAGTTGGGTGGGTTGCTTTGGGCCAATCATCAGGAGACTGGGAATTCTAGTTCTGTCTTAGGCAAGAAAGACAGCTGGGTGACTTTGCGCCGATCACTAGGAGACTGGGAGTTCTAGTCCCAATTTGGGCATGAAAGTTGGGTGGGTGACTTTGGGCCATTCATCAGGAGACTGGGAATTCTAGTCCTGCTATAGGCAAGAAAGACAGCTGGGTGACTTTGGGCCGATCACTGGGAGACTGGGAGTTCTAGTCCCTATTTAGACATGAATGTTGGGTGGATGACTTTGGGCCGATCACTAGGAGACTGGGAGTTCTAGTCCCAATGTAGGCATGAATGTTGGGTGGATGACTTTGGGCCAGTCACTAGGAGATTGGGAGTTCAAGTCCTGCCTTAGGCATGAAAGTTGGGTGGGTGACTTTGGGCCAATCATCAGGAGACTGGGAATTCTAGTCCTGTCTTAGGCAAGAAAGACAGCTGGGTGACTTTGGGCCGATCACTAGGAGATTGGGAGTTCTAGTCCCAATGTAGGCATGAAAGTTGGGTGGGTGACTTTGGGGCAGTCACTAGGAGACCAGGTGTTATAGTCCCAATTTAGGCATGAAAGTTGGGTAGGTGACTTTGGGCCAATAACTAGGAGACTGGGAGTTCTAGTCCCAATTTAGGCATGAAAGTTGGGTAGGTGACTTTGGGCCAATAACTAGGAGACTGGGAGTTCTAGTCCCAATGTAGGCATGAAAGTTGGGGGTGGGGTGACTTTGGGCCGATCACTGGGAGACTGGGAGTTCTAGTCCCTATTTAGGCATGAAAGTTGGGTGGGTGACTTTGGGCCGATCACTAGGAGACTGGGAGTTCTAGTCCCAATGTAGGCATGAATGTTGGGTGGATGACTTTGGGCCAGTCACTAGGAGATTGGGAGTTCAAGTCCTGCCTTAGGCATGAAAGTTGGGTGGGTGACTTTGGGCCAATCATCAGGAGACTGGGAATTCTAGTCCTGTCTTAGGCAAGAAAGACTGCTGGGTGACTCTGGGCTGATCACTAGGAGATTGGGAGTTCTAGATCCAATTTAGGCATGAAAGTTGGGTGGGTGACTTTGGGCCAGTCACTAGATTGGGAGTTCTAGTCCTGTCTTAGGCAAAAAGACAGCTGGGTGACTTTGGGCCAATCATCAGGAGATTGGGAATTCTAGTTCTGTCTTAGGCAAGAAAGACAGCTGGGTGACTTTGGGCCAATCATCAGGAGATTGGGAATTCTAGTTCTGTCTTAGGCAAGAATGACAGCTGGGTGACTTTGGGCCGATCACTAGGAGATTGGGAGTTCTAGTCCCAATGTAGGCATGAAAGTTGGGTGGGTGACTTTGGGGCAGTCACTAGGAGACCAGGTGTTATAGTCCCAATTTAGGCATGAAAGTTGGGTAGGTGACTTTGGGCCAATAACTAGGAGACTGGGAGTTCTAGTCCCAATTTAGGCATGAAAGTTGGGTAGGTGACTTTGGGCCAATAACTAGGAGACTGGGAGTTCTAGTCCCAATGTAGGCATGAAAGTTGGGGGTGGGGTGACTTTGGGCCGATCACTAGGAGACTGGGAGTTCTAGTCCCAATTTAGGCCTGAAAGTTAGGTGTGTGGGAACTGGGGAAGACTAGTCTAGCGAAGAGAAGGGACCAGGGGAGACATGATAGCAGTCTTCCAACATCTCAAGGGTTGCCACGAAGAAGAGGGAGTCCACCTATTTTCCAGCACACTTGGGTGGAAACTAAACAAGGAGAGAATAAATTAGTATGATATGAGATCAATATTTGAGGACATTACGCCAGGGGCTGGTGGCAAGGGAAGAAGACGGGTCAGCCAGCGTCGGGATCAGATCCCCCCAGCCATGTCTCGACTTTTTCAAAAGTTTGGGGAATATGCAGCTTTTTAACTCACTGGCTCTAAGCCCTTGACCTTGGGCGATGGCTGAAGTGTGAATTCCTTTTGAAAGGTCAGACTCAATGCAACCCGGAAAATCTAAATTAAGCTCACGGTTGCCTCGGGGATCACACTATTCAAACAAGCAGCAACGAATGCATTTTGTGTGTGCATGTATACACAAAAATTAAATATTGAATTCGGAAATTTTTAATGGTATTTAGTAGGCAAAGTCCCATTCGAACATGAATTTAATTTGGATTTATTGTTTGGTTCTGTTCCTCTCATTCAGAAAATTTACGTTCCTTGAATCGCAATATTTCTGTTTTGGTTTCTTGTATCGATTTAGGGGGAATTTTTTGTGTGTGTGTTTGCAAAGCAATCACCCCAAATATGAAGGATCCAGTTCAAATGGTATATGCTTGAGCAGGGGGTTGACTAGAAGACCTCCAAGACCTCGAATGAATATTTGATCATATTAAGAGTGATTTTCAATTCCTGGTTAAGTGGGGTTTAGAACCTAAGAAGAGCCATACGGAATCAGGCCAAAGCCCATTGAGTCCAGCATTCTGTGTCCCACAGGAGCCCATCAATTGTCCATGGGGATCTTGAGCACAAAGAGAAGGCAAGACCCTCCCTTTCCTCTGACCCCCAACAAATGGTACTCAAGGGAATCCTGCCTGCCTCAACCAACATAGAGGCGGCACTTGGACGTCCGTCTCAATAACCACCAATACACTTGGCATCATTGAATCTGTCTAATCCTGCCTTGAAGCTATCCAGGCTGACAGCTGTCATGACCTCTTCTGGAAGTGAATTTCATAAACCAAGGACCCTCTGGGTGAAGAAATATTTCCCTTGATTTGTCCTCACTTCCTTACCTATGAGCTTTAGGCAGGGCCCCCTTGTCCTAGTATTGTGTGCCACCCCTTAAACGCCGTCTTTCAAGGCTGTAGAGACCAAGGCGTTGCAACCAGGTTTCATAAGAGGGGCTCAATTTCCTTGATCATACTTGTTGCCCTTTTTTGCATCTTTTCCAGTTCCATTACGTCCTTCTTGAGGTGCGGGGACCAGAACTATACACAGTACTCCAAGTGTGGTCTCACCATCGATTTGTACAGAGGCAATACAACACTTACTGATTTATTTTTGATTCCCTTAATAATTATGCCAAGCATGGAATTTGCTTTTTTTACTGCTGCTGCGCACTGGGTTGACATCTTCATTGAGCTGTCCACCAAAACCCCAAGATCCCTTTCTTGGATTGTCTCAGAAAGCTTGGTCCCCATCAGTTGGTAGGTATAATTGGGGTTCTTTGCCCCGATGTGCATAACTTTGCCCTTGTTTAGGTTAAAATGTATTTGCCACTTTGTTGACCATTCACTCAATTTCGAGAGATCCTTCTGGAGCTCCCGACAATCAGTGTCACTTTTCACTACCCGGAACAATTTAGTGTGGTCAGGAAACTTAGCTACTTCACTATTTACTTCTACATCCAGATCATTGATGAATAAATTAAAAAGTAAAGGTCCCAAAACTGAACCTTGGAGTAGAAACATAGAAGACTGACGGCAGAAAAAGACCTCCTGGTCCATCTAGTCTGCCCTTATACTATTTTCTGTATTTTATCTTAGGATGGATATATGTTTATCCCAGGAATGTTTAAATTCAGTTCCTGTGGATTTATCTACCACGTCTGCTGTACACCACTTCTCACTTCTTTCCATCCAGAGAATTGTCCATTTATTGCCACCCTTTGCTTCCTACAATTTAGCCAGTTACCAATCCAGGACAAGACCTGTCCTCTAATTCGGTGGCTGAAGAGCTTTTTTAGGAGCCTTTGGTGAGGGTTTGATTTATCCTTAAGGTTGAAACCCTCCTGTGCTGTACATCCATGGGAAGCTTTGGACATATTCACAATAGTGCCCAAATCTCTTTGCAATCTGAGGATCTGTTTGGAACATTTTTACTGGTGGTAGTCCTCAAATCACGACTATTCATTTTGTGAATAGTCGCATCAGCACTGAGAAGTGAACTGTGATCGGTCCCCACACTTATGACTGTTGCAGCACACAAACACACACATGGTCACAAAATGGGTGAGCAGTGTGGTCGGGCAGTAGGAAAAGCAAGTAGGATGCTTGGCTGCATAGCTAGAGGTATAACAAGCAGGAAGAGGGAGATTGTGATCCCCTTATATAGAGCGCTGGTGAGACCACATTTGGAATACTGTGTTCAGTTCTGGAGACCTCACCTACAAAAAGATATTGACAAAATTGAACCGGTCCAAAGACGGGCTACAAGAATGGTGGAAGGTCTTAAGCATAAAACGTATCAGGAAACACCTAATGAACTTTATTTTTTATTTTTTATTTTATTAATAGAGTTGAAAGGGACCGTTAGGTCATCGAGTCCAACCCCCTGCCTGAGCAGGAAACCCTACAGCACCCCAGCCAAATGGAAGTCCAATCTCCTCTTGAAGGTGTCCAGAGTTGGGGAGTTCACCACCTCCCCTGGCAGGCAGTTCCATTGGTTGATCGCTCTGACCGTCAGGAAGTTCTTCCTTATTTCCAGGTTGAATCTCTCCTTGGTCAGCTTCCAACCATTGTTCCTCGTCCGGCCCTCTGGTGCCCTGGGGAATAAAGAGACCCCCTCCTCACCGTGGCAACCCCTCAAGTATCTGTAAACTGCTATCATGTCCCCTCTAGACCTTCTTTTTTCTAGCCTGTCCATGCCCAGTTCTCTCAATCTCTCTTCGTAAGTCTTGGTTTCGAGTCCCCTAATCATTTTGGTTGCTCTTTTTTGCACCTTCTCCAGAGTTTCGATGTCTTTTTTGTAGTGAGGTGACCAAAATTGGATGCAGTACTCCAGGTGGGGTCTGACCAGGGCATAGTAGAGTAGTATTAGTACTTCCCTGGTCTTGGAGCGTATTCCTCTGTTGATGCAGCTTAGGATTGAGTTGGCTTTTTTGGCTGCTGCTGCACATTGCTGACTCATGTTTAGTTGATTGTCCACCAAGACTCCAAGATCTCTTTCGCAGTCACTACTGCTGAGTGGGGTATCTCCCAGGCTGTATGTATGTCTAGGGTTCTTTTTGCCGAGGTGGAGGACTCTGCATTTGTCGGTGTTGAACCTCATTTTGTTGGTATGGGCCCACTGTGATAGTCTGTCTAGGTCTTCTTGTACTCTGAGCCTGTCCTCAAGGGTGTTGGCTACCCCCGCCAGCTTGGTGTCATCTGCAAATTTTATTAGTTCCCCTTTTATTCCCTCGTCCAGGTCGTTGATGAAGATGTTAAAGAGTACAGGACCCAGGACAGAGCCCTGTGGTACTCCACTGTCTACTTTTTTCCATGTGGATTTGGTGCCGTTGAGGACAACTCGTTGGGTGCGGTTGGTCAGCCAAGTGTTTATCCATCTACATGTGTAGTAATCTACTCCATTTTTTTCTAGTTTGTGGATTAGGAGATTGTGGTCGACTTTATCGAAAGCCTTACTGGTCCAAGTATATGAGGTCCACTGAGTTGCGTTGGTCAACTGACTTGGTTATGGTGTTGAAAAATGATATGAGATTGGTTTGGCATGATTTGTTTCTGATGAATCCGTGCTGGCTATTGGATATGATCTTGTTTGTTTCTAGGAAGTGGGTAAGTTGTTTTTTGATTATTTTCTCCAGTATTTTTCCAGGTATAGAGGTCAGACTGATTGGTCTGTAGTTACCTGGGTTGGTCTTTTTGCCTTTTTTGTGGATGGGAACAGTCTTCCGGTAGGTCTCCAGTGATCCAGGATATTTGGTAGATGAGGAGGAGTGGTTCCGCTATGGTGTCTGCCAATTCTTTTAGGACTTTGGGGTGAAGTCCGTCTGGCCCTGGTGATTTGTATTCGTTGAGTTCCCTCAGGTAGTCCCTCACTGTGCTTTTGTCTATGTTGAGTTCGGTTCTGGGGCAGTTTGTTGCAGTTAAATTGCAGATTGGTTGGAGGGAGGTTCCCTTTTGTGTGAAGACTGATGCAAAGTAGGCGTTGAGTAGCTGTGCTTGGTCATTGCTGTCTGTGATTTCTCTACCCTCTTCATTTTTTAGTGTGACGATTGTTTCTTTGATTTTCTTCTTATTGTTGATGTGTTGGAAGAATCTTTTTTTGTTGTCTTTGACTTCCGCTGCAAGGTGTTGTTCATATTGTGCCTTTGCTGTTTTTATTTTTTGTTTGCAGGAACTGGCTGTTTGCTGATATTCCGCTTTGGTTATGAGTCCTTCTTTCCATTGTTTGTACTTAGCTTTTTTTCCTTTTGTGTCATCTGCGAGGGCTTTGTTTAGCCATGCAGGTTTAGTTTTGGTTTTCCTGTTTTTCCTTTTCATGGGGATTGCGTTGTTTTGGGCATCTATGATGCTGTTTTTTAGGATCACCCAGGCTTCCTGAGTGGTTTTTCCTTCTAAGAGTTCGTTCCAGGGGCATTGTTCAAGGTTCGCTCTGAGCTTGTTAAAGTCCGCTTTTCTGAAGTCTGGGACTGTAGTGGTGTTGGGTATAGTAGCTAGTGATTGCACTATGTTGAATTTGAGGATGATGTGGTCGCTCTCTCCCAGTTTCCCTTCTTCTTCTGTTCCCTCTATTGTTTCTTCCCTGTTTGTTAGTATTAGGTCTAATATAGAAAAATAGAAACATAGAAACATAGAAGTCTGACGGCAGAAAAAGACCTCATGGTCCATCTAGTCTGCCCTTATACTATTTTCTGTATTTTATCTTAGGATGGATATATGTTTATCCCAGGCATGTTTAAATTCAGTTACTGTGGATTTATCTACCACATCTGCTGGAAGTTTGTTCCAAGGATCTACTACTCTTTCAGTAAAATAATATTTTCTCATGTTGCTTTTGATCTTTCCCCCAACTA
The DNA here is from genome assembly GCF_031021105.1 of Erythrolamprus reginae. NCBI lineage: Eukaryota > Metazoa > Chordata > Lepidosauria > Squamata > Dipsadidae > Erythrolamprus > Erythrolamprus reginae. The sequence goes on from NC_091950.1 coordinate 13,825,808, forward strand.
ACTTCAGATTGTGTCCCCTTGTTCTTGTGTTCACTTTCCTATTAAAAACACTTCCCTCCTGGACCTTATTTAACCCTTTAATATATTTAAATGTTTCGATCATGTCCCCCCTTTTCCTTCTGTCCTCCAGACTATACAGATTGAGTTCATTAAGTCTTTCCTGATACGTTTTATGCTTAAGACCTTCCACCATTCTTGTAGCCCGTCTTTGGACCCGTTCAATTTTGTCAATATCTTTTTGTAGGTGAGGTCTCCAGAACTGAACACAGTATTCCAAATGTGGTCTCACCAGCATTCTATATAGTGGGATCATAATCTCCCTCTTCCTGCTTGTTATACCTCTAGCTATGCAGCCAAGCATCCTACTTGCTTTCCCTACCGCCTGACTGCACTGTTCACCCATTTTGAGACTGTCAGAAATCACTACCCCTAAATCCTTTTCTTTTGAAGTATTTGCCAACACTGAACTGCCAATACAATACTCAGATTGAGGATTCCTTTTCCCCAAGTGCATTATTTTACATTTGGAAACATTAAACTGCAGTTTCCATTGCTTAGACCATTTATCTAGTAAAGCTAAATCATTTACCATATTACAGACGCCTCCAGGAATATCAACCCTATTGCACACTTTAGAGTCATCGGCAAATAGGCAAACCTTCCCTACCAAACCTTCCCCTATGTCACTCACAAATATATTAAAAAGAATAGGACCCAGAACAGATCCTTGTGGCACACCGCTTGTAACCTGACTCTGCTCGGAATACTCGCCATTAACAATAACTCTCTGATGTCTACGCTTCAGCCAGCTGCAAATCCATTGAACTATCCAGGGATTAAGTCCAATCTTCACTAATTTATCTATCAGCTCTTTATGTGGAACCGTATCAAAGGCTTTGCTGAAGTCCAGGTAGGCAATATCCACGGCACCACCTTCATCCAACACCTTTGTGACATAGTCAAAGAAATCAATGAGATTAGTCTGACATGATTTGCCTTCAGTAAAGCCATGCTGATTTGGGTCTAATAAGTTATTGTTTTTTAGGTGCTGATTTATCCTCTTTTTGAGTAGAGTCTCCATCATTTTAACTACAACTGATGTCAAGCTAACTGGCCTGTAGTTACCAGCTTCTTCTCTACTGCCCTTCTTGTGAATAGGCACAACACTGGCCATTCTCCAATCCTCAGGAACTTCTCCTGTTAACAAGGATTGGTTAAACAAATCAGTCAGGGGGGTAGCAATGACAGATCTGAGTTCTTTAAGAACTCTGGGGTGGATGCCATCTGGACCCATTGCCTTATTTATCTTTAATCGTTCAAGTTCTTCTAAGACATCGGCTTCTAAGATCACTGGAGCTGAATCCGTACAGCTGGAAGCAATGCTATATCCCTCTATAGTATTATTTTGTAAGGTGTCCTTTGAGAAAACTGAACAGAAGTAGCTATTGAAATGGTCAGCGATCTCCTTATTCCCATTAATGCATGTATTATTCCCGGTACTAAGCTTCGTGATGCCGCAGTTTTTCTTCTTCTTATCATTAATATATCTGAAGAAGGTTTTATCCCCCTTCTTTACAGATTTGGCAATTTCTTCCTCTTTTGAGGCTTTAGCAGCATATATTATCTGTTTCGCCTCCTTCTGTCTCATTCTGTCTCATTCGCCTCCTTCTGTCTCATATAGCATTCCCTCTGGTTCCTGTTTCAACTTTTTGGGTTAGAAAGTTGTCAGCTAGACTGGAAAGAAATTTGGCAGACTTTCCGCTTGGTGCTGAGTTAGTTTTCCAGTTGATGTCTGGGTAGTTGAAGTCCCCCATTATTGTCGTGCTGTGTTTGTTGCATATGTCTGTTAGTTGGCATGTGAAGAGGTCGTCCATTGTGTCTGTTTGATTGGGTGGTCTGTAGTATACTCCAATTGTGGTGTTGCTCTTTTTTTCTTTTATGTTGACCCATATGATTTCTAGGGGGTTATCATCTTTGGTTGGATGTAGTTCTGTGGCAGTGTAGTGGTCTTTGATGTATAGTGCAACACCTCCTCCTTTCTTGTTTGACCTGTTCTTCTTGAAGAGGTTGTAACCCATTATCTGTGTGTTCCAGGCGTGTGTTTCATCCCACCAGGTTTCTGTGATTCCAATTAGATCGTATTGGCCCTCGTGTATTAATAATTCCAGTTCATCCTGTTTGTTTCCCAAGCTTTGTGCGTTTGTGTACAGGCATTTTAGATGTTTGTGTTTGTTTGCAGGTAGAAATTTTTTATTCTCAGGTTTGTTTGTAGGCTTGTCCCGTTCCCCTTCCTTGTTTTGTTCAGTGTTTTGTCGTATAGTTTGGTCACCCTCCCCTCTCAGAGCTAGTTTAAAGCCCTCCTGATGAGTTGGGCTAGTCGGTTGCCTAGGAGGTTCTTCCCCGCTCTAGTGAGGTGTAGCCCGTCACTTGCTAGAAGCCCTTCTTGGAGATAGTGCAGGCCATGGTCGAGGAAGCCGAAGTTCTTATGGCGACACCATCCTTTAAGCCAGTGATTTATCTGCGGGATTTTGCGTTCTCTGGCGGGGTGTCGTCCTCTAGTGGGGAGGATGGAAGAAAAAACAACCTGAGCACCTGTTTTTCTGATTGTGTTGCCCAAGTGGTCATAGTCTTTCATAATTTGGTTCATGTCTTTCCCTGTGTCGTTGGTTCCCGCATGAATCACCAATAGTGGGTAGTAGTCCGTGGGTTTGAGTATTTTGGTGAGGTTTTCAGTTATGTCAGAGATTTTAGCTCCAGGGAGGCAGCACACCTCTCTAGATTGGTTGTCTGGTCTGCAGATGGGAGGCTCAGTTCCCCTGAGGATTGAGTCTCCAATTACCATTACTCTCCTTTTCTTTTTGGCTGGCTTGGGGTGAGGGAGGTTAGCTTCTGTTGTTGAGGCTTTTGGTGGAGTTGTGTTGTGCTTGGTTCTTGGTGGTTCTTTGTCAGATGTTTGCAGGTTTTCTTGTTCCGAGAGTACTGAATATTTGTTGCTTGTAGGCAGTGGGGTTGGGAGGAGGAGGGTTGGAGTTGGTGGAGGCTTGTTTTTTCGTCTTAGGGTGATGTGTGTCCAGCTATTTACTGCTTCTGGGGCGTGGATTCGGCTTAGCTCCTCTGGGGTGTTGGTTTTGTTGGGAGTCTGATGGATTTTCTCATTGTGATGTTGGTGCTTCAGGGTTGTTAGGTTTTTCTCTAGGTTTTCGATTTTTTCCTCAAGTAGCTGGATGAGTTTGCATTTGTTGCAGGTAAAGTTTTGGAGGTTTGAGGGGAGGAGTGAGTACATGGAGCACAAACTGCAGCACACCATGGATTCAGTTCCGTCTTCATCTACGCTTGTTCGGGGAGTGACTTCTGTGTGCATGGTTGGTGTATCTTCTCTCTCTCTCTCTGTGTTGTTCTTTATGTGTGTGGTAGGTTGCAGGGTGGGTGCGGGAGAGTGCAGAGGTGACATGTCTGCTCTTGTTGCTGGGTTGGTGATTTCCTCTGTTTCCCTGGCCAGCAAACCCGGTGTTCTTTTGCCTCGCGATGAGCTTTTAGCTTCTTCCCAGCACGCACCAGGAGTATGCAAATTACCCCCTGAAGCTCAGATTCCTGGGTGGTGAGTTCCTCTGCTTCCCTGGTCAGCAAACCCGGTGTTCTTTTGCATCGCGGTGAGCTTTTAGCTTCTTCCCAGCATGCACCAGGAGTATGCAAATTACCCCCTGAAGCTCAGATTCAATCTGTATAGTCTGGAGGACAGAAGGAAAAGGGGGGACATGATCGAAACATTTAAATATGTTAAAGGGTTAAATAAGGTTCAGGAGGGAAGTGTTTTTAATAGGAAAGTGAACACAAGAACAAGGGGACACAATCTGAAGTTAGTTGGGGGAAAGATCAAAAGCAACATGAGAAAATATTATTTCACTGAAAGAGTAGTAGATCTTTGGAACAAACTTCCAGCAGACGTGGTTGATAAATCCACAGTAACTGCATTTAAGCATGGCTGGGATAAACATAGATCCATCCTAAGATAAAATACAGGAAATAGTATAAGGGCAGACTAGATGGACCATGAGGTCTTTTTCTGCCATCAGTCTTCTATGTTTCTATGTCACCTGATCAAAGTTCAGGCATATGACCACTGGCCTATATAGGTAGTCCTCAAATTACGACTACAATGGAGGCCAAAAATTGATGCTGGGGTCGCCTTATCTCAGAGACAATTTGGCTGGGAACGTTGCCAATATGGACTAAAACTTAACCTGTTTTGTATTGGACATTTTAATAACAATGTAGAGTTTTTTTGTTTGGATTCTCTGAGTATATATACTTCTTTGTTCCGATTGGACCCGATCCAGACAGAAGATTTTACATATTTGCAGAGCACATCATGAAAAAGGCAAGACTAGATGAATCACAAAGTGGAATTAAAAATTGCCGGGAGAGGGGCGTGGCCAGTGCCGCGACGAGATGACATCCCTTGCGCTCCGGGGGAGGTAAGCCGATTCCCCACTGTTTGGGGGTGCCAACTCCTGTTTGGATCAGCCTGGAACAGGGGGTCTTTGCTGCCCGCTGTTTTTGGGGATGGCATTCCTCACGGTGGGCTGGCAACCAACCTCGACCAGCAGTGGGTGAAATGGCCTCGGTTGCCATAGTCGCGGAGGCTACATGCGAGAAAGAGATAAACAAAGCATCGGGAATCATCTGGAAGGAGAAGGAAATTTTGTGCTAGAGGTGGAGTATTTGGGTTTCTTCTTCAGGATCTGGCCTTCTAAAGAGCAGTCAGGGTGGATCTCCTCTAGGACTGACCAGTATGATTGATAGCGAAAATAATTTAATTTGGGACTGTTAAACTTTTTTGGGGGTACAGTTATCCATGATTTACTAAATGAATAGTTTTATTGTAACTTGACCATTTTGAAATGTATGGAAAAAAGTTTGTATGGAGGGGAAAAAAAATTATCCCCCCCCCCCCAAAAAAAAAATTTTGCCGGGAAAAATATCAACAACCTGATATGCAGATGATACTACTCTAATGGCAAGAAAGTGAAGAGCAACTAAAGAACCTTTTGATGCGGGTGAAGGAGGAGTGTGCAAGTTTTCTTGAAACTTAACATTAAGAAAGCTACGATCATGGCATCTGGCCCTCTCAATACTGGCAAATAGATGGGGATGAAACGGAGGTAGTGACAGCTTTTATTTCCCTGGGCTCCAAGATCATCGCAGATAGGAACTGCAGCCAGGAAATTAAAAGACGCTTGCTCCTGAGTGTTGTGTTTGGGCCTGGGCCAGCCGTTGCTCCCACAGATGGGAGAGACGCGGCGCAAAGTGAATGTGAAAGCCTGGCTGACAGCCAGGAAGACGTGGCAGACAGCCAGGAAGACGTGGCTGACAGCCAGGAAGACATGGCAGACAGCCAGGAAGACGTGGCAGACAGCCAGGAAGACATGGCAGACAGCCAGGAGGACGAGGCCACTGGGACGCAGGATTCAGCAGACAACCCAGGGGATTTGGCATGCAGTCCCTCAGACAGTCTTTCGTCCCTGGGTTCTTCTGCAAATCAATATATTGATCTGCGTAGCTGAAGAGCTATGCAAAGGGATCGATTGAAGGAGTATTACAAGTCATTATAGGAGCACCTGGGCTGGGTGTGGTTCTTATACTGAGGGGTGGGTGTGGTTCCCTTAATGAGGGCTAAAGGGATAAAAGGGAACAAAGGCCCAAGGCAAACTGTGGCTGTTTATCTGTGTTATTTTGTGGTTCCTGGTCTGCAGTTTCTGTTCCGCGCCGTTGGAGTTTTCAGCCCAGCTTTTTCAGACACGTGGGAGGTGAAAACTCTGGGACTTGCTGTTTGCTCCAAATATTCAAAAGGACTCCTGAAACGTCTTTGCTCATTCCAGGTTGTCTTTGTTTGTTTTTCCCCGTGTTTTTGTATGTGGCTGAAGTAAACCTTGCACTCTCATTGTTTTTGGACACTAAGAACTGTTTTGAGTAACCCTTTTTTGTTTATTTAATACAAGTTTGCTGATTAGCAGAGCACGTGTGCGTTTGATTTCTTTTCCTTGGACTGTTACGCATTGCCTGAGCCAGTCAGGCAGAACACTGAGGAGGGAATCCATGGCAAATCTAGACCGCCTAATAAAAAGCAGACATACCACCCTGCCAACAAGTGTGTATAGTCAAGGCTGTGGTTTTCCCAGTTGCAATGGATGGCTGTGAAAGTTGGACCATAAGAAAGGCTGAACTCCAAAGAATGGAGGCCTTTGAACTCTGGTGCTGGAGAAGACTCCTGTGAGTCCCTTGGAGTGCAAGGCAATCCAAACGGTAAGTCCTAGAAGAGATCAACCCCGACTGCTCTTTAGAAGGCCAGATCCTGAAGTTGAAACTCAAAGACTTTGGCCAACTATAGTGTTCCCTCGATTTTCGCGGGTTCGAACTTCGCGAAGTCTATACCACGGGTTTTCAAAAATATTAATTAAAAGATACTTCACGGTTTCCCCCCCTATACCACGGTTTTTCCCACCCGATGATGTCATATGTCATCGACAAACTTTCATCTGCCTTTAATAAATATTTTTTTAATAAACTTTAATAAATAAAAATGGGGAGTAATAATCTAAATGGTTGCTAAGGGAATGGGAAATTGCAATTTAGGGGTTTAAAGTGTTAAGGGAAGGCTTGTGATACTGTTCATAGCTAAAAATAGTGTATTTATTTCCGCATCTCTACTTCGCGGAAATTCGACTTTCGCGGGCGGTATCAGAACGCATCTCTCACGAAAACCGAGGGAACGCTGTAATGAGAAGGACTCACTGGAGAAGAGTCTAATGCTGGGAACGATGGAGGGCAAAAGAAGGGGACGACAGAGAATGAGTTTTGTGAGTGGTGTTTGACCAACTCTGGTGATGATTCTGAGGATGAGCCAGGCCTATCTTGGTACTCTGGGCCAGTAGTGTTGCCAGCTGATGTAAAGAATGAGGGAGAGATAGACCCAGATGAACCTGAAGGACCACCAGAGGTGGCAGAGATGTCAATGATGGTAGAATCTGACTTAGAAGAGGAGGAAGACCATGAGCCTTTGTTAGATGCCCACTTTAGAAGACTAAGAAAAAGACAAGAAAACTTGTATGGGAAAAGGAAGTAATCTGCAGTTTGTAACTCTAGGGAATTGTTGACCACTCCCCATAGGTATTTAAGGGTGAATGATGGGAAATTCGGGGTGGAGTTTCAACGTTTAGTAATGGAGTCCCTTGATGTTTGAGGTTCCAGCCGTGCTGCGCTAGCCAACTGTTATTTCTCTGCTAAAATCCATGGAGTAGAAATGCCCGTCTGCTGAACATCTAAAGAAACTGTGTGTGTCTATGTGACTCAGAAAACATTTATCTTGCTTTGGAATGTTGTCTATGATCAGACAGACTCTTATCTCTTCTGCGCATTCACTGGGAAAGCAGCCAAGATGAACTACAGTGGAACCCCGACATAAGAGCTGCTCTACTTAAGAGCAACTCGAGATAAGAGCTGGGAGGGGAGAGATATTTTTGTTCTACTTACAAGCCCAAATTCGAGATACAAGCACCAAGGAGCTGTCTCCTGAAGCCAAACGCTAACTTCCGCGTTCGGCTTCAGGAGACAGCTGCGAAGCGGCGCGCATGTTTTAAAAGGTTGCAGCCGGCCTGGGGGGCTCGGGGGGGGGGTGCTTGCAGCTTTCTTTCTTGCTCTTTTTCTTTCTCTCTTTTACCTTCCCTTCCTCTATTTCTTCTTTTCTTTCTCCTTCCCACCTTCTTCCCTCCCTCCCTTCACTCATTCCTCTCTTACTCTCCCCTTTCATAAGTTTCCTTGCTTCCTTCCTCTGTTCCTGTCCCTTCCCCCTTTCTTTCTTTCTTTCTTGCTCTTTTTCTTTCTCTCTTTTACCTTCCCTTCCTCTATTTCTTTTCTTTCTCCTTCCCACCTTCTTCCCTCCCTCCCTTCACTCATTCCTCTCTTACTCTCCCCTTTCATAAGTTTCCTTGCTTCCTTCCTCTGTTCCTGTCCCTTCCCTCTTTCCTTCCTTCCTTCCCACCCTCCGTCCATTCATTCACCCATTCCTCTCTTGATCGCTTAAAGCCGGTCCCTGGTGCAAAAAGGGTTGGGGACCTCTGTCCTACAGGATTGGGTGGCAGAGAAGTTGAACATATGTAAATTTAAAAGTTTAAGAAAGTTTACAAGTTAAGTGAAAGAAACTTCATTATTCATTTATATGTACATGTACATTTCTTCATTAAAAACATGTCTTTCTGCATAATTTAGACTAACTTTGTGAGTTTTTTGAGGGCTGGAACCAATTAAAATTATTTACATTAATTCCTATGGGGAAAAGTCATTCGAGATAAGAGCTGCTCGACTTAAGAGCCCAGGTCCGGAACGAATTAAACTCGTATCTCGAGGTACCACTGTATAATGCTTATAGAATGCTGCTTCTTATATAAAAGAGTTTGCTTTAAAATAGCATCGAGTGGAATAATAAAAGAAGTAGTAATACAACAGATAGAAAAACCCCCGGAATTTTATTTACTGGGCATAACTAAACAGAAATACAAGAAAGATATTTTCCATCTAGTTATTCATATTTTGACGGCGGCCAGAATAGTACAGTATATGCACAAAATTGGAAAGGGGAAAATATTCCCAAAGAGGAAGAAGTAATTAAGAAAATATTAGATTGCGCTGAAATGAATATGATGACAAGATGGTTAAATAACCAAGTGGAATCAGAATTTTATGTGATTTGGAATAAAGTCTATATATGGATAAATAAGAATTAAAAGTAAAATTTATGTGAGAATTGTAGAAGTATTGCTATGATTTAAATTTTGTTTTTTCTTGTTCAAATATGAAGATTTTTTAATATAAGGTTAAACAAAATTTCTTCTTTTCATTTAAAATATGTTGATTTAAGGTATTAATATCGTATTCTTTTTTCTGTATGGAAATTTGACTTATATGACGAGGGGGAATTGCAATCCCAATTTTATGTTAAATGTGTGTTTGTATGTATGTCAATTTTTATGAAAAATTAATAAAGTTTATAGAAAAAATAAAAATAAAATAGCATCGAGTGGGATTCTTCCTTTGTTTTCCATCTGCAAAGTCCCAGAGCAGAACAGAGGGCAAAAGAAGGGGACGACAAAGAACAAAGTGGCTGGATGGAGTTACTGAAGCAGTCAGTCAATGGACTCCTGGAGGAACCAGTTAGATGAAGGTCAACAGAAATTCAAGGGGGGGGGTGGTGTTGATGCCTCCTGTGGATGATGGCTCATCCATGTCTTCCTCAGAAGCCTTGAGAAAGAATGAGAGCATTCCTGGCATGTCTGGCTTAAAATCCTTTTAAAAATCCAAATATGCAAACAATTGTAGTTGTAATGTTATCTTTTCCTCCCATTACACTAATACCTCCTTGTTCCCTCTTCTTACTTTTTCGTGTTTTTTTCTTTGCATTTTATACTTTGATAAACTAATAGAAAAGTTTTAATTGTGAACGACAACAACAAAAATGGCCATGCAGTGAAGCGTCGTTCATTTAACAACCACCAGGGGAAAATTCTGGTCCCAATTGTAGCCATAAGTGAAGGACTTACCTTATTTATAATAATTCCTTGGTGTCCCCATTGAAGGTGACTGTATCTGTATGTGTATTCAGAATGCCCCAGGAGTTTGCATTAGGAAATAATAAGGTCCTTGGCCGATTGTGTTATGAGTAACACAATGTGGGCTAGCGCCATTATCCACTGTTGTTTAGTCTACTCAAAGTTCAAGTACTGCATCCAGATTTTTTTTATATAAAAGAGCCCGGATAGAGTGGAATGGGTGCAAAGAAGGGGAATGATCAGAGTATTGAAAAGGGAAAAAACCTGCAACAAGAATGTTTACAAAATAACAAAGAGTTGGAAGGGATCTTGGAGGTCTTCTAGTCCAACCCCCTACACCAGCGTTTCCCAACCGGTGTGCCGCGGCACACTGGTGTGCCGCAAGACATGGCCAGGTGTGCCGCCAAGCTTCAGCTGGGTGGGGCGCTGCCGGTACTTCCGTCCTGGGGCTCCCGCTCGCAGCTGTCCCCCGCCTCCTGCTCGATGCCGCGGTTTTCGGCGCTCTCCTGCTGGGCCCCAAAGAAGGAAGGCAGGAAGAAGGAGAGCTCCATTCTTCGCACCTTTTTCCCGCCTTCCTTCTTTGGGGCCCAGCAGGAGAGCGCCGAAAACCGCGGCATCGAGCAGGAGGCGGGGGACAGCTGCGAGCGGGAGCCCCAGGACGGAAGTACCGGCAGTGCCCCGCCCAGCTGGAGCTTCTCTGGCGTCGACGGCAAGTGTCCGATGGGAGCGGGGTGTGTGTGTGTGGCCGCAGCGGCCGCAGGCAGTCGCGGGGAGATGGCGGCGGCGAGAGGGATTGCTCTCTCTCTCAGCTGACTGCAAGCGAGAGCCCTGACGGTGGCGGTTGGACGTGCTGCTGGACGTTGTACATGCTGGCGCTGCGTGCCTGGCATATACGGTGTCCAGCACCACGTTCAGCTGCCGCCGTCAGGGCTCCCGCTTGCAGTCAGCTGAGAGAGAGAGAGAAAGAAAGAGAGACATATAAGAGAGGCAGAGAGAGAAAGAGACATAGCAAGAGAGGCAGAGAAAGAGACAGAGCAAGAAAGAGAGACAGCAAGAGAGGCAGAGAAAGAGAGATAGAGAAAGAGAGAGAGAAAGAGAGACATAGCAAGAGAGGCAGAGAGAGAGAGAAAGAAAGAGAGACATAGCAAGAGAAAAAGAGAGACTTAGCAAGAGAGGCACAGAGAGAGAAAGAGAAAGAGAGACATAGCAAGAGAGACAGAGAGAGAAAGAGAGAGAAAGAGAGAGATAGCAAGAGAGGCAAAGAGAAAGAGACATATAGCAAGACAGTGAAAGAGAGAGAGAGAGCAAGAGAGAGAGAAAAAAGCAAGAAAGAGATAGCAAGAGAGACAGAGAGAGAGAGAGCAAGGGAGAGAGAAAGACATAGAGGAAGGGAAGGAGGGAGAGAGAAAGAGAGCAAAAAGAGAGGAAGAAAGAAAGAGGGATGGAGAGAGAGAAAGAAGGGAAGGAAGGAAAAGAGAGAAAGAGGGAGAAATAGAGCGAAAGGAAGAGAGAGGGTTTTTTTGTCCAAACTTTTCTTTAGCCCCCCCCCTTTCAGTGTTCCCCAGGATTTTGAAAATATGAATAATGTGCCGCGGCTCAAAAAAGGTTGGGAAACACTGCCCTACACCAGCAGGGGACCCTACTCCCGCGATGCTGAACCTCATCCCTTCATCAAATGAGCTGAGGTGGTGCAGCAGGTAGAGTGCAGTACTGCAGGCCACTGAAGCTGACTATAGATCTGTAGGTCAGCGGTTCAAATCTCATCACCGTCTGAAGGTGGACTCAGCCTTCCATTCTTCCGAGGTGGGTAAAATGAGGACCCGGATTGTGGGGGCAATAGGCTGATATTGTTAAAAAGTGCTGTTGCTAAGATGTTGTAAGCCGCCCTGAGTCTAAGGAGGGCGGCCTAAAAACTGAATAAATAAATAATAAATAATAATAATATTCAAATCTATCAAGATCCTTCTGTCTCTTATGCTCATCCCTTTTCGCAGCACTCTTTCTTGACTCATTGGAGCCAAAAAGCAACAGATGAATTCTTGGTTGGCTGGCTCTGTTAAAAAGTGCTGCTGCTAACATGTTGTAAGCCGTCCTGAATCTAAGAAGGGCGGCATAAAAATTGAATGAATAAATATTGGTGGGCACACGAGCTCAGATTTGGCACTTTTATGCATGCAGTTTTTTGTGTATGATATGACTGGATGTATGTTTTCATATACAGTGGTACCTCATGATATGAACCCCTCGTCTTACGAACAACCCGAGATATGAACCCGGGGTTCAGAAATTTTTTGCCTCTTCTTACAAACTTTTTCCTTCTTACGAACCCGCCACCGCCGAGAAGCCCCGCCGCCCGGCTGTCGCTTTTTGAAACAGCCGGGGGGCTTCCCAGCGTCCTCCTGAACCCAAACTTCCGGGTTCGGTGATCGGGTTCAGGAGGACGCTGGGAAGCCCCCCGGCTGTTTTAAAAGGTGACAGCCGGGCGGCGGGGCTTCCCAGCAGCCTCCCGAACCCGAACTTTTGCTGAACCTCTGGGTTCGGCGTTCGGGAGGCCGCCGAGAAGCCCCGCCACCCGGCTGTCACCTTTTAAAACAGCCGGGGGGCTTCTCAGCGGCCTCCCAAACGCTGAACCCGGAAGTTCGGATTTGGCATTCGGGTTCAGGAGGACGCTGAGAAGCCCCCCCCCCCCGGCTGTTTCAAAAGGTGACAGCCGGGCGTCGTCGTTTTTTTGTGGGTTTTTTTCGTTGCACGGATTAATTGATTTTACATTGTTTCCTATGGGAAACAATGTTTCGTCTTATGAACTTTTCATCTTACGAACCTCCCCCTGGAACCAATTAGGTTCATAAGACGAGATATTACTGTATTGGGGTTTCTTGTTTTTTAGACTTTTAAATGTATTATTGTTATTTTAGATTCTATTAGATTTGTTATTATACTGTATATTGTTTTTATCATTGCTGTGAGCCGCCCCGAGTCTATGGAGAGGGGCAGCATACAAATCTAATTAATAATAATAATAATAATAATAATGCCGCCCAGCTGATTTTCAGGCCTTCTGGACCCACTAGAAGTCAGGAAACAACCAGTTTTCAGCCTCTGGAGAGGGTGAGGAATGTCCATCTTTTGTTTTCCCCAAACTCCAGATCCTTTCTAGGAGCCTGGGGAGGGTGAAAATGGCCTTCCCCAACCCCTGAAGGCCCTCCGGAGGCTGGAAATGTTCCATTTGCCAACTTCTGGTTCATCTGGAAGTTCCAGGGTTCCTGGGAGCCTGTGGAGGGTGAAAACTGCCTTCCTCCCCCCCCCGGAGGCCAGAAATGGTGCATTTCCCAACTTGAAGAAGTTGGTGAGCGGGCCATTTTGGGCCTCTGGCGGGCTTTCAGGGTGGGTGGGTGGGGAAGGCAGTTTTTGCCCTCCATAGGCTCTTAGAAAGGCCTGGGGAGAGCGGAAAACAGGTGTGTCATCGCATGCCGGAAATGTGTGTAATGCACGCCTGTGCACAGGGTCCATGGCATTACGAATGTGGACATGCACGCGCACACACCGCCCCCAAAATGATTAGAGGACTGGAGGCTAAAACATATGAAGAACGGTTGCAGGAACTGGGCATGGCTAGTTGAATGAAAAGAAGGACCAGGGGAGACATGATAGCAGTGTTCCAATATCTCAGGGGTTGCGACAAAGAAGTATGAGTCAAGCTATTATCCAAAGTATCTGAAGGTAGGACAAGAAGCAATGGGTGGAAATAAAATAAGGAGAGAGGCAACTTAGAACTAAGGAGAAATTTCCTGACAGTGAGAACAATTAATCTGCGGAACAGCTTGCCACCAGAAGTTGTGAATGCTCCAACACTGGAGGTTTTTAAGATGTTGGATAACCATTTGTCTGAAATTGTGTAAGGTTGCAATGGTGAACGTATGGCACACATAAATAATATTATCTGAGGAGAACAAGAAGCAATGGGTGGAAACTAAACAAGGAGAGAAGCAGCTTAGAACTAAGGAGAAATTTCCTGACAGAACAATTGATCAGTGGAACAGTTTGCCTCCAGAAGTTGTGAATGCTCCAACACTGGAAGTTTTTAAGATGTTGGATAGCCATTTGTCTGAAGTGGTGTACAGTTTCCTGCCTAAGTGGGGGGTTGGACTAGAAGACCTCCAAGGTCCCTTCCAACTCCGTTGTTGTTGTTATTTCAATGGAAAAGACAGGTTCACTTAACAACAGTGTTACTAACTTAAGAAGCTTCAGCGATTCACTTTAACTGTGGCAAGAGAGGTGGTGAAATGGAGCAAAGATAGATTGACACCTATGTCAGACAAAATTTTGGACAAGAGTGGTCATAAGTTCAAGGACTACCTGTATGTGAACTCTTCTGCTGGAGGCAGCCAAGTTAACGTAAAAAATAAAAAGGAGGGGAAGTGATACATACACACACACACAGAAAAAAGAACCAGAATACAGTGGTACCTCTACCTACGAATGCCTCTACTTACAAACTTTTCTAGTAGGAACTGGGTGTTCAAGATTTTTTTGCCTCTTCTCAAGAACCATTTTCCACTTACAAACCCGGGCCTCTGAAACTGTAACTGGAAAAGGTGGGGAGAAGCCTCTGTGGGGCCTCTCTAGGAATCTCCTGGGAGGAAACAGGGCCGGGAAAGGCGGGGAGAAGCCTCCGTGGGGCCTCTCTAGGAATCTCCTAAGAGGAAACAGGGCCGGAAAATATGGGGAGAAGCCTCCGTAGGTCCTCTCTAGGAATCTCCTGGGAGGAAACAGGGCCGGGAAAGGCGGGGAGAAGCCTCCGTGGGGCCTCTCTAGGAATCTCCTAAGAGGAAACAGGTCCGGAAAATATGGGGAGAAGCCTCCGTAGGTCCTCTCTAGGAATCTCCTGGGAGGAAACAGGCCCGGAAAAGGTGGGGAGAAGCCTCCGTGGGGCCTCTCTAGGAATCTCCTGAGAGGAAACAGTGCCGGAAAATATGGGGAGAAGCCTCCGTAGGTCCTCTCTAGGAATCTCCTGGGAGGAAACAGGGCCGGGAAAGGCAGGGAGAAGCCTCCATGGGGCCTCTCTAGGAATTTCCTGGGAGGAAACAGGGCTGGAAAAGGTGGGGAGAAGCCTCCATGGGGTCTCTCTAGGAATCTCCTGGGAGGAAACAGGGCCTCCACCCTCCCTGTGGTTTCCCCAATCGCACACATTATTTGCTTTTACATTGATTCCTATGGGGAAAATTGCTTCTTTCTACAAACTTTTCTACTTAAGAACCTGGTCACAGAATGAATTAAGTTCGTAAGTAGAGGTACCACTGTATTGAGAAGTAAGGCAAACAGGCCAAATAGAGGAAGATAAATCAGAAAAGGGAAAGGGAGAACAGAAAGAAAGTGAGATATAGATATAGATATATATTTATTTTTTTATATATATATGTATTTTTTTTTTTAAAAAAAGACACAAGTCTCCCATTTGGTTTTTTTTTTCTTCCCCTCCACAAAACTTATGCTTTTAATTAAATAAATAAATGAAGGGTATTCAAGGCAATGTCACTTCACAGTGGAAACCCCTCCCTGGCTTCAGCAGTGGGGGGGCGGGAGGGGGGGGAGGAAGTCAAGGAGAGAGGCAACCAGGAAATCGGATGAAAAAAAAACCCCAAGGCAACAAAGATAAATGAACACTTCTTCGTAACAAAATAAAGGAATAAAAGAGGAACAGACCTTCCCTCCCTCCCATTAGCAAGGTATTCAAAAAAAAATAAAATAAAAAAAGAGACCCCCCCCCCCCATGTAAACAAACTTGGAAAATCCATAGTATAAATAAGACATTTTCAAATATTAAAACAGAAGGAATGAAATTGGGGCCGTTCCAAAGGAAGCGAGGGGGACAAGATGTGAAAAGGATTCATCGGAGCAAAATATTTATATATATATATGTATATCTATATATATTCTTTTTGAGAAAGGGCATTTGTGAACAAAGGGGACTGTATAGACTGATGGTGGCTTCCATCAGTGTTTCTTAACTTTGGCAACTTTGAACTTCCAACTCCCAGAACTTCCCATCCAGCATGGCTATTTGGGGAATTCTGGGAGTTGTAGTCCACCGGTTAAAAGTAGCCAGAGCTCGGAAGCGCTGAATTAGATGGTGTTTGATCGGGGTAGGGGGATACATCCATCAAGAAGGGCCCAAAGATATATGGCCCAAGACCCTTCTGTAAAAATACAGCAAAGGGCAAAGGTCACACAAGAGCTTCCTGTTGCCCAATGCAACTTTTGGCTCACGGGGAGGGAAATCCGACGGCAGAACCTCCGCCCCCTACTGGTAGAACCTAGGAATGCAGCAAGAGAAGAAGCAGATGCTGGACATTGATCTAGAAAGGGATGTGGAATTTTCCTGGGTGACCTGAGAAATCATGTACCAATACATTGTTTCGTCCTGGGTGGCTTTAGGCGATCCTGTGAGACCGTTGGGACAGGACAAGGAATCCAAAGTTGTTACACTCCTCAAAAGGACAGACCCAGCCCTGTTGCAAAGGGAGGGGCAGGCATTCCCAAAACTGGGGTGGGGTGGGAGTGGAGTTTCATCTTATGGTATCCAGAACAATGGTTTGAACACGCGAAACCCCTTGGAAGAAATGTTAACCCTGAGAGCTGAAGATTTGACCAGTCTTGGGACGACAGCGGGTGACAAAGTCCAGAATAATAATTAGGGATGAAATGAGGAAGAGAACGGGGGCGAGGGGGTGGGACAAATAAGAAAAGCATAAAGGTACATTAGAAAAAGGAGTGGAATTCTTGTTTTGCTTTTATGTGTGTATATGTGTATGTATATACACACATATACATATACACATATCTACATATATACACATATATCTATTTGTTTTCATAGATTTTCAGGGGAAAAGGTATGACGGTCTTGGTATATTCGGGTTTCTTCCCGTGTAGGATTTAGAAATTTCTGGCGACGTTTCGACGAGGTCCCACTCGTCATCTTCAGGCTGGTGTTTCTGTCCTTGTTCTAGGGCGAACACAGCGAGACCTGAGCTGCCTTCCTTCTATAAATACTGGTGGCTGGGTGTGGTTTGATGGCTCAGCAATTGCCTGCTGTGTAGAAACTTCCTGGTGAGTCAGTGGGGTAACACCTGGGGTCGTTGATGTAACTGAGGTATGCTGATTAGTTAATGGTTGTGGATCAGCAAACCTCAGTTACATCAACAGCCCCAGGTGTTACCCCACTGACTCACCAGGAAGTTTCTACACAGCGGGCAATTGCTGAGCCATCAAACCACACCCAGCCACCAGTATTTATAGAAGGAAGGCAGCTCAGGTCTCGCTGTGTTCGCCCTAGAACAAGGACAGAAACACCAGCCTGAAGATGACGAGTGGGACCTCGTCGAAACGTCGCCAGAAATTTCTAAATCCTACACGGGAAGAAACCCGAATATACCAAGGCCGTCACATATATCTATATATATACATACACATATACATACATATATACATACATACATACATATACCATGTTTCCCCCGAAAATAAGACACTGTCTTATATTAATTTTTGCTCCAAAAGTTGTGCTACGTCTTATTTTCGGGGGGTGCCTTACTTAAAGCAGCTGCCGCAAGATCTGAGGGGACGGTGTGAGACGGAATGGGAGTCGGGATCTGACATGCCCCTCCTGGCCGCCCGCTTAACAGCCGCCCAGTCTCTACCGTCTAACCGCTCCAAGCTGCCGGAAGGGTAAGGCAGGCTGCAATACCAGCAGCTTCGGGGGCTCCTTTCCTCAGCGGTTCATTTTGTTACCTCTAGGCAGCTGCACCAACTTTTTCCTTCCCGGCGGCGGCAATGGCGGCGGCTTCCCTTCGAGGAGCAGCAGCGCTGGGAACGTCATGTGATGAAAGGAAGCCGCTGGAGCCGCTGCCGGGAAGGAAAAAGTTGGTGCAGCTGCCTAGAGGTAACAAAACGAACAGCTAAGGAAAGGAGCCCCCGAAGCTGCCGGTATTGCAGCCCGCCTTACCCTTCCTGCAGCTTGGAGCGGTTAGACGGTAGAGACTGGGAGGCTGTTAAGCGGGCGGCCAGGAGGGGCATGTCAGATCCCGACTCCCATTCCGTCTCACCCCGTCCCCTCAGATCATGTGGCAGCTGCTTTGCAAAGTTGCCCAGGTCGCACATTTCGTATAATAAACAAAGTGAGACAGCAGCAGACTGTGTCTGCTGTACTGGACGGTACAAAGCGATGGAAGGGGCCAGCAGGGGACGCCACATTATTACGGTACTGCTATGAACAGCTTTGAATGGTACCGTATGTTTTTCCACCGTACCGTATGTAAACCTGACTACGCCTTATTTTCGGGGGGTGCCTTATATTAGCAAATTCTGCAAAACCTCTGACGTGCCTTACTTTCGGGGTACGTCTTATTTTCGGGGAAACATGGTATGTGTATATGCACACATACATACGGCAGCCAAACAAGAATTTCACTCATATATACACTGCTCAAAAAATAATAATAAAGGGAACACTTAAACAACGCCATATAACTCCAAGTAAATCAAACTTCTGTGAAATCAAACTGTCCACTTTGGAAGCAACACTGATTGACAATCAATTCCACCGGCTGTTGTGCACATTCAACTTTGTACAGAACAAAGTCTTCAAGGAGAATATTTCATTCATTCACATCTAGGATGTGTTTTTTGAGTGTTCCCTTTGGGGTTTTTTTTTTGAGCAGTGTATACACACACACACACACACACGTACACACATATATGGGTGTGTTGTGTGTGTCGCTGAATCCAGACGAGCACTGAATGCGAAGAACAGGAGGTGGGGAAAAAAATAATTTTCTCGGTCAGTCCTAAAAGGGGTTTTATCTTATCCCCCTAACTGTGGGACATTTAATTCTCAGCTCAACCACGCAAGTTTCGCTGCTTGGTTCACTCCGTCCGCCACCAGCGCTGGTGGTCACTTAAAGCAGGGGTCACCAACCTCAGCCACTTTTAAAGACTCCAACTCTCACTGCTCCTCACTGAGGAACTCTGGGAGTTGAAGCCCACCAGTCTTAAGAGTTGCCGAGGCTGGAGGCCCCTGCCACCCTAAAGCAAATCCCGCCATCTTGTCCTCAACCGCTTCGTTTCGGGTCTGGTTGACCGTCTCTCTTTTTCCACAGGCTCTCCATCCAAGGTTTGTGGTGGGAGAGGCGAGAGACAGGCAAACCATTGACCTTCAACTTCAAAAGAAGCCGGGAGGATGAAGGACGGTTTAAAAATTAATAATAATAAAAAAACAAAACCAATCAAAACACTTCTGTCTCTCCTTCCTGCACCCATCTTGGCTTCCCCCAAACATTGTTTGTGGAAACAAGCCCACAAACAATGCGGTGATTGGATGGAATCAAAATAGGGGACGAGGGGGTGTAAGATAGCATCCTCATTTCCCAACCGATTCCATTTTACCTGTTCTAAGGCTCCAGTTGTATAAAATTGCAAAGTTTGGGCTGTCTCTTATGGAAGAGGGAGGGGATTTTGGGGTGTGGTGGGGAATGTTCCCTTTGAAGCGTACAAACGCAATAATACGCCCTCTTCAGGACTTCACAATTAAAAAAAAAAATTAAAAGGAAAAGGATTTGAAACGCAACCCAGGATCGCCATCCAGAGAAGGGCAGCTCTGTGTGTATGGCACCGTCTTTGTGTTTGCAAAAATTTTTTCCTGGCGATATTTCCCGAGTGGTCAAAAACAACCAAGCTTGGAGAGGTGGTGGGTGGGTGTAGAGGACAAAAAAACCCCTTCATGCTCACCCCTCCCCTCTTTTATTTCTCTCTGCACTCTCCCTCAGCCCCCCTCCGAGTCTCACTTTAGCACGGCCGAAGAAGCACCATTGCAGTTGGTTGTGAAAAATATTTCTCTCTAGCAAAAATAAAAAACCCATAAAATCAGAGGGTGAGGTTGTTTCTCAGGCCCAAATCTTCCCCTTGCCTAAAACCACTCGGCTAAACGTGGAATGTATGTATTTTTTCAGGGGGCGGGTGTGTGTGAAGGGGACGGGGGACGGGGAAGGAAAAAATACCCCCCCCCCCGAAGAGTATCCAAAGGTGCCGCTAGGCCAAATTCCTCTCTCTCGTTGCTGCTCCTGACTCTTTTGAAGTAAGGAACAATATCCTTTCCAGGGCAGTGTTTCTGCAACTTGGAAGATGGGTGGAGGTCGACTCCCAGAATTCCTCCAGATGGCATGGCCGTCGGGGGGGGGGGAGGGGGGGGTAATTCTGGGAGTTTGGAAGTTCACTAATTGCCAGCTTGGGAATTCTGGGACTTGCCGCCAAGGTTGAGAAAACAGCAGAGGATCGGAGCGACGTGGCCCCCCTAACTGGACTCTTTTCTGCGCCCAAACTGCACCTGACTTCAAGGAAGGCCCCCCCCGCCCAGATAGAGGTCGCGGGGAAGAGAAAATGGGACCCCAAACAGGGTTTCCACTCGTTCTAGCAACACAGGGTTGCAATCACACAATTTGGCAACAAGTCGTCCCACATGTGCGCATGTACAGCAATGCGCTCGGATGGGTTCACCCACCCATCCGTGCCGAATCGGGTTTTGCGGAAAAGACCTGTGGACGAAACTAAAATTCAGGCGTTTTGCTACCCTATTTTGCTCCGGTGATGGGGAAACACGATGCCTTTTTTTTTTACGTCTAGTCCCGCATTCCAGGAAACCTCGCGGTTTCGCCCCTGCCCGGCCCCCTCCCTCTTCAAAGTGCTCGCGGCCACCCTTCCGCCCTGCAGTGTGTCCGTTCTGGGGCGAAAGCGCC
Organism: Erythrolamprus reginae; assembly: GCF_031021105.1. Taxonomy (NCBI): domain Eukaryota; kingdom Metazoa; phylum Chordata; class Lepidosauria; order Squamata; family Dipsadidae; genus Erythrolamprus; species Erythrolamprus reginae. Next base: position 13,846,200 of record NC_091950.1, read on the forward strand.
TTCCCTCTCCCCCGGCAATCTGAGGTGTTTGGCTGAATGTGGAGACGACGGGTGTGTGTGTGTTGGGAGGGGGAAGACTCGGCCCATCCCACATGGCTTTGAGGGGGGTCCCTGTCCGTGATGACCCCATGGGGGCCACAGTTCCCCTCTGCCAGCTCCTGTGACAGCTCCACAGGAGATTGTGACGGAGGCGTTTGGTTTTTGCCGGAGAGACACTGGAACTGCCAGGGGGGGCAAGGCTGGCGGGGGGAACCGGCGCTCTTCGGATTACGGAAGGGGAGGAGCCAGCGGGTTTTCGTCGATGAGGACCAGGAAGAGAGAATCGTTGAGCTAAGATGTTCGATCTCTCGTCCCCTCGTCTCCCGCGGAATCTGAGTCAGCTCCCAGCCTAGAAAGGACCTCTGAGATGGCCGCTGTCACTGAGACACGGAGTCTGAATGGGCCACGGGTTCCGGGCAGGATTGTGGAGTGGTCAGGAGGCTATCGACTTCTCCAAGACCCAGGAGGCTGAAATCGGGGACAGCTAAGGACACTTGCTCAGGGGCCGCCAACGTCTCTGGATCTCCCTCCAGTCCCGCGTGGCTGGGAATTAAAGGTAAGCTTTCCGTGACACTCTCGGGGAGCGGGGCGGTGAAGTCCACAGCGATAGCGTCTCCCGAGCACCGCAAGGGCTCCTCCTCCTCCACCTCCACCTTGTCCGTCACATCCATCTGGTAGAATCCAGCTTCAGAGGGATTTGGTGGGTGCTGAAGGAACGTTGGGACGTGGCTGGCGGGGGGGACCTCCTCGGGGGGGTCGAAGGAACAGTTTGTTTCTGAAGGTGTGCTGCACTCGTAGCCGTGCCCGGATTCGCTGGTGCTGCCGAGGCTGCAGGCTGCGCTTTCGATGCTCAAGGGCTCTGCAGGGGATTGTGGGGTGTAAGGAGGGAAAAACAACAATGACCCAATTCATTCGGTACCACTCATTAACTTGCATTTCATAAACTGCCCTACGTTTTTTCGGACTGGTAACTAAGGAATATAGATCCTACCTCTCTTTTTTTCTTTAAAATAATTTTTATTTACATATACAGTGTTCCCTCGATTTTCACGGCTTCGAACTTCACGGAAAGTCTATACCACGGTTTTTCAAAAATATTAATTAAAAAGTACTTTGCAGGTTTTTTTCCCTATACCACGGTTTTTCCCTCCCGATGACGTCATATGTCATTGCCAAACTTTTGTTTGCCTTTAATAAATATTTTTTTTTAATAAACTTTAATAAATGAACATGGTGAGTAATAATCTGAATGGCTGCTAAGGGAATGAGAAATTGCAATTTAGGGGTTTAAAGTGTAAAGGGAAGGCTTGTGATACTGTTCATAGCCAAAAACAGTGTATTTACTTCAGCATCTCTACTTCGCGGAAATTCAACTTTCGCGGGCAGTCTCGGAACACATCCCCCGCGAAAAGCGAGGGAACACTGTATATAATGAGACAATAACGACAAACAGTACATTTACATAAAATACAGAAAACAGAAAAAACAAGCAAGAGATATATTTCTTCTCCTGTAGTAGAGACTGTTGACAGCATCCTCTCTCTTTTTTTTTTTTTTAATTCTTGGCGGTGTTAAGACCAGTGGTTTGAGTTGCATGTTATTATAGTTGAATTCTTATGTCGTAAGTTCTTATCAAATGAACAAAACAAAAACTATATTGACTTTTTAAAAAGATTGTTCTTTAAATTGAATTAAATTGAAAAAGAATTAAATGATTTAAAAAACAGTGACAACCTACAAGAGAAAATGGTATACGCTGAGGACACAACATGCTTCACCAGAAAATAATTTAAAATCAAAAATCATTCAAAACTTACCTCCTGAAGGGAATACAAGTACAAACATTATAAAATATGCTAAGTGAATAGTTATTGTTATTAATGTACTTAAATAAGCAATTAGATCTTTTTTTTAAGAATATTTTTGTTTGTTTGTTTGTCATGTTTGTTTGTTCGTGTATTTGTTACGCGTTGATTTAGCCTTGTATTAATATAAAACATATATTGTATGTAAATGTGTATATATTTGTAATAAAAAATTTATAATAAAAAAATAAAAATAAAATAAATTGTTTCTTTATCTCGCAGCACTATAAAGAAGTGTTCTTTAATTTAACCAAATGTAAAATTCTTCCCATATTTGGTAGTATTTCGTTTTTTCTTTTAGTTCCATTGTTAGTTTATCTGCTTGGTAGATAAATCCACAGTAACTGAATTTAAACATGCCTGGGATAAACATAGATCCATCCTAAGATAAAATACAGAAAATAGTATAAGGGCAGACTAGATGGACCATGAGGTCTTTTTCTGCCGTCAGACTTCTATGTTTCTATGTTTCTATGTTTCTATGCTTCAGCACAATCTAACATTTTTTAAAATTAAATTTCATTCATTTGGCATATTTTCATACTTCCAAAATTGTGCGATAGCTATTCTCGTTGATGTTATTAGATGTTGTATTAGGTAATAATGTTCCTTATTCATCTGATTTTCAACAATGCCAAGCAAAAATATTTCAGGTTTCATTTCTAGTTCAATCTTAGTTATTTCCTTTATCCATTTCTGAAGTTTTTGCCAGATTCCTTTAACTTGTCTGCAGGTCCTACCTCTCTTTCTTTTATTTATTATTAGATTTGTATGCCGCCCCTTTCCATGGACTCAGGGCGGCTCACAACACAATAAAACAATTCATAACAAATCTAATAATATACAATTTTAAATTTTAAATTTAAAATAGTTAAAAAACCCCATTTTTAAGCAGACATACCCACAAACATACCATACATAAATTATATAGGCCCAGGGGAGATGAACCCACGCGCAGAACTGATCACCCCGGTTTACCTGAGATTGAGAAGACATGCGATGTTGTAAAAACCTACCTGTGGTCTCCATCGTTAAATGATCCGGGTTGAAACAGGAGTCCAGGCAGCCGGGGGCCGACGCGATGGGTGGGGAGCTTCGCACGCGGCTGGCGCTTTCCACTTCCCCACCATCTAAAAAGTTATCCGCGTAATCCCTGCAGAGTTGGGAGAGATGGAAGAAGACAATTAGAGGGGCAAACATGTAGGTGGTCTTTCCATAGGAACAAAGCAGCCATTAGGTGGTTCTTGACTTATGACCACAATTGAACCCCAAATTTTTGTTAAGTGAACCACTGATGAAGCCAACTTTGCCCCGTTTTATGACCTTTCTTGCCACAGTTGTTAAGTGAATCACCGCAGTTAATAGGTTAGTAACACGGTGGTTAAGGGAAACTGGCTTCCCCCATTGACTTTGATTGACAGAAGGTCGTAAAAAGGGATTGGGACCAATCTGGGTCCTCATTTTATCCACCTTGGATGGATGGAAGGTGGAGTCACCCTTGAGCTGGTGAGGATCAAACTACTGGCAGTAGGCAGTCACCCTGCATTCTCACTATTGTGCCACCATATTCCTTCCTTCCTTCCTTCTTTCCTTAATTCTTCCTCTTTTCCTTCCTTCCTTCCTTCCTTAATTCTTCCTCCCTCCCTTCCTCCCTCCCTCTTTCTTTTTCTTTCCATTTAGTAACATTAGTCCTTGGAGAGGGACAGCATATAAATCCAATCAATCAATCAATCAATCAATCAATCAATCAATCACTTTAAAAGGTCACTAAATGGATGGTTGTAAGTCAGGGACTTCTCTGCCAAATTCTGACTTTACCAAGGGTGCATGTGTTAATTTCCTGCTTTCAATTGCCCGCGTACAGATTTCTGGACTCAAGTCCCCTAAGGATTTGGGTCAAGGGCTCTGGGCGCAATTCCATGGGGATTCAGGCTTTGCCACCTATGGCCAGTGACGTTACTCTCTGGCCAGCAAGTGGCTACAGGAGGTAGGACGTACTTCTTCCTTCCGAACCGTGTCTGTTGGGTGAAGTAGTCATACCGTTCTGACTTCTTCCATATGTAATAGTATTCCACGCACTCACCCACCGACCTGGTCCGGACCTACAAAAACAGGAAGAAGGGCAAAGAGTTATTGGGAAAGACTGGACAGCGCATTTGTCTGAAATGGTTACAGGGCAGCGATGGGGAAACTTTTTTGGGTTCGCGCGTCGAAAGGATGTGTGTTGGTGTGCTAGCATGCGTGCATGTGCCCACACCCCTTCCTTCTCCCCCCCCACACATGCGCACCTCCTTCATGCTTCCCCACGCACATGTGCATGGCCTTACTGAATCCTGGTATGTGAAAAAAAATGCCCCAAAGGGCGAAGTTCAGGAAAAAACATTTCTGGTTTGCCATTTGTTGTGGTTAGCTCTGGCCCAGCTCCTGCCCCAAGGACTGTGGAGGTGGGGGAGGCATCCAAATGCCGCAGGCCTGTTTTGCTCCCGGTGGAATCTGCTGATGAAGGCTCCTCTGACCAAGAAGACATGAGTGACAGGGAGGAGGAGAGTGGGGCAGACAGCTCAGAAGGAGATCAATTATCTAGCTCCTCCTTGGATTCAGAACAAGAGTTAATGATACAGCCACGCATGCGGAGAGCGATGCATAGGCAGCAACAACTGGGAGATTATTATCAAAGAAAATGAGGCCACCTGTGGTTGGGTGGGGCTGTGGTCATTAGTGAGGCTGCTATAAAGAGCAGCCTGTGGGTTTGGCCATTGTGGAGGATTATCTGATCGTTGTGTTTCGTGACTGCTTTGCTGCCTTTGACCTTTTGTGTGCTGATTTTTCCCTGCTTTGAAACTAAACCAGAGCAAAGTGTGTTTCACTTTGTGAAAGAAGAAGGACTGTGAATTGCCTCACAGCTGCAAGCTAAGTATCTCAGAACTGATAAGGGACTTGTACAAATTACCAGTTTGTTTGGAGACGAGTGCTCTTTGCTATACAAAAAGAGGGCTTCGTTTATTTGAATTTTTGGTATAAAGAACATTGTTATTTTTGGGATGATTCTACCAGAGAGCTCGACAGAACACCGTTGTGCTGTTTTTTGCACTCTGGAGGCTTTAGGAAAGTTTCCTGAAGTTCTGGAGGACACAAAACAGCACAATGGGCAAACCGGAAGTTTGGAAAAACGCACTTCCGGTTTGCCCACTGTGCTGTTTTTTTTTGCACTCCGGGGCTTCAGGAAGCTTCCCAGAACCATCGAAGTGCAAAAAACAGCACAACAGGCAAACCGGAAGTGCATTTTTCCGAACTTCCGGTTTGTCTGTTGGGTGATTTTTTGTTGCCTCCAGGGATTCCAGGAAAGCTTCGCTGAAGTGTCCGGAGGGCAAAATGACTTTTTCCAAGGCTGGAAATCAGCTGGCCAGGGGGCGCATGCACGCTGGAGCTGACACAGGGCAAATTCTCAGGGACCGCCTTCTGCTGCACGAATCCCAGCGACCGGTTAGGTCCCACAGAGTGGGCCTTCTCCGGGTCCCGTCAACTAAACAATGCCGCTTGGCGGGACCCAGGGGAAGAGCCTTCTCTGTGGCGGCCCCGGCCCTCTGGAACCAACTCCTCCCAGAGATTAGAACTGCCCCCACCCTTCTTGCCTTTCGTAAGCTGCTTAAAACCCACCTCTGCCGCCAGGCATGGGAGAATTGAGATTCCCTTTCCCCCGAGGTCTTACAATTTACGCATGGTATGTCTGTATGTATGTTTGGTTTTTATATAATGGGTTTTTAATCGCTTTTAGTATTGGATTATTATTGTACGCTGTTTTATGATTGCTGTTAGCCGCCCCGAGTCGTCGGAGAGGGGCGGCATATAAATCCAACCAACCAATAAATAAATAAATAAATAAATTCTCACGTGCCCTCCGATATGGCTTCGCATGCCATCTGCGACACACATGCCATAGGTTCACCATCACGGACCGGGCTGGTTTTGAAAGTGGGTGACATTGAATTTACCTTGTTGGCTTGAATGAGGTGGAAGTTTTTCCCATGCACCCGGAATCCATGTTCAAAGTTCCTGCATTCTTCTTCACTCCAGGCACAGAGCTCATCTGTAAGGGGGGAAGAGAAGCAGTCAGGAAGAGAACGTCAGCCCTGCAAGGTAGGCCAGGTCAAGATACCAAGGCTACCAGAAATGCTAGAAATCGACTTTCCAGGGGTCCCCAAATTTGGCAACTTTAAGACTTGTGGACTTCAACTTCCAGAATTCTCCAGCCAACATAGCTGGCTGGAGAATTCTGGGAGTTGAAACATAGAAACATGGGGGACGCAATCTGAAGTTAGTTGGGGGAAAGATCAAAGGCAACATGAGAAAATATTATTTGACTGAAAAGAGTAGTAGATCCTTGGAACAAACTTCCAGCAGACGTGGTTGGTAAATCCACAGTAACCGAATTTAAACATGCCTGGGATAAACATATATCCATTGTAAGATAAAATACAGGAAATAGTATAAGGGCAGACTAGATGGACCATGAGGTCTTTTTCTGTCTTCAGTCTTCTATGTTTCTATGTTTCTAACATAGAAGATTGAAGTCCACAAGTCTTAAATTGCCAAGATTGAAGGCCTCTGCTATAGGTTATAAGAGCAGAATCTTAAAAGCCATAAAAAAAGAATCAATGTAGGACAAACTCTTAATTTATTGTCCTAAAGCAGTGCTTCTCAAATAGTGGGGCGAGCCCCCCTGGGTGTGGCGCAGAGTGATGCCGGGGGGGGGGGGGGGAGCGTGACCCCAAGGAACGTGGATTTTTTTTTTTTTTTGCTGCAGGAGGTGGGTTTTTTTTTTTTGCACCGAACAATAGCACACAGCACAGAGGAGGAGATATGAAGTACAGATAACAAACCCTTCAGAGGCATCATGGAAAAATATTTAACAGGGATGAAAAGAAAGGAGGAAAGAGACGGAGATCATAAGTCTCCCAAAACCTAAGATGAGGAAATATGATGAAACATATACAGTGATACCTTGTCATACGAACTTAATTGGTTCCAGGACGAGGTTCGTAAGGTGAAAAGTTTGTAAGATGAAACAATGTTTCCCATAGGAATCAATGGAAAAGCGATTAATGCGTGCAAGCCCAAAATTCACCCCTTTTGCCAGCCGAAGCGCCCATTTTCGCGCTGCTGGGATTCCCCTGAGGCTCCCTTCCATGGGAAACCCCACCTCCGGACTTCCATTGCGATGCTGCAAGGGAATCCCAGCATCGCAAAAACGGACGCTTCGCTGGCAACGGAAGTCCGGAGGTGGTGTTTCCCATGGAGAGGAGCCTCAGGGGAATCCCACCAGTGCGAAAACGGGCGCTTCGCTGGCAACAGATGTCCGGAGGCGGGGCATCCCAGCGGCGGGTTCTTAAGGTGAAAATAGTTCGGAAGAAGAGGCAAAAAAGTCTTAAACTCCGGGGTCATCTAATCACCTTTTGTGACCTTCGGACAAGCAAAGTCAATGGGGAGGCCGGATTAATTTAACAAGAATTCATTAACTAATTTAACAACTGCAGGGATTTACTTAATAGATGGGGCTAGAAAGGTGATCAAATGGGGAGAAAAACTCACTTAACAAATGTCTCTCTTAGCAAAAGAAATTTTGGGTCTAATTGTGGCCCTAAGTCAAAGACTACTAGAAAGAAGGAAGGAAGGAAGGAAGGAAGGAAGGAAGGAAAAGTGAAAGAACTTAAGGAAGGAAGGGTGGAAGGAAAAAGAAAGTAAGAAAGAGGGAGGGAGGAGGGAAGGATATGGATTTACTGTACATACACATATACACATACAGTGGTACCTCGTGATACGAACCCCTCGCCATACGAATAATCCAAGATATGAACCCGGGGTTTGGAAATTTTTTGCCTCTGGCCGGCCGAAGGAAGGACGTCTTAGTGACGTCAAAGCTCCGCCCATGGAATTCCCTATTGGGATTCCCCACCTCCTTTCCAGCCTCCCGACCGGCCTGACAGCTCTGCGGCTCTTTTGAAAAGCTAACAGCCGGGCGGCGGGGCTTCTCAGCGTCCTCCTGAACCCGAACGCCGACCCTGAACTTTTGCCGAACTTTCGGGTTTGGCGTTCGGCAAAACGCCGAGAAGCCCCCTGGCTGTTTCAAAAGGCGACAGCTGGGCGGCGGGGCTTCTTGGTGGCCTCCCGAACGCCAAACCCGGAAGTTTGGCAAAAGTTCAGGTTTGGCGTTCGGAAGAACGCTGAGAAGCGCCCGGCTGTTTCAAAAGGTGACAGCTGGGTGGCCGCGGTTTTTTTCCTTGCACGCATTAATTCTTTTTACATTGTTTCCTATGGGAAACAATATTTCGTCTTACGAACTTTTCACCTTACGAACCTCCTCCGGGAACTAATTAAGTTCGTAAGACAAGGTATTACTGTATATGCATATACATATACACATATATACCAGTACACACACACACACACACACACACACACACACTAGTAGCTGGGTACCTGTGCTTGGCTATAAAACTATGTGATGGGGCTTGATAAATTGACAGTTAAAGCTTGAAAATTTATGTAGAATGTGTAACTCCTTAGCATTGGAGCGTATCAATATAAGGCAACTGGCAGTTGGAACAGAGTTCTTTTCAGGTAGGGAGGGGGAGTAGAACGTCTAACTCATCAGAGCATGTTAATTAATATAATATTGCATAAGATAATACTAATGATTTGATTGACATTTCGAAAAACCCTTTCTTAGCAATTATGTAGAAGCCAAGATGAACATAGTTGCCAAATTTCAAGGCTTTACGGTTCCAGAGATTTTGTGATGTGTGTGTCATTTTGCTTTTATACATATAGATAGATATACCTATATATCTTAGATAGTTAAGTAGATATGTAGGTAGGTAGATAAGATAGATAGATAGATAGATAGATAGATTAGATAGAGATAAATAGATAATTAGATAGAGATAGATAGATATCCTCTATAAAGAAAAAAGATTTTCCCTACATTTTTAGAAATGAGAGCACTCCATGTACATTTTTTAAAAGCTGTTCAATAACTTGGGCAGATTTTTGTGTGTTTTTAAAGGAGAAATACGCTTCAGCCCCCAAGCACTGACAGGTATTTTCATCTGGTCTTGCCGGATCGTTCTGCCACGAGATCCTGACTTTATTGGAAGTGGCTGCATTTAATTGTTGCATCGATCCCTGACCCACGATTCTTTCTTTCGAGACAGGAGGCATATGACTACCTTGGAAACGGTCTGTTCTTTTGACTTTCGCACGAAGGGCACGAGCTACACAGGAACTGCTTAGCAAGATCTACTGAGAGGGAGAGGAGGGGGTGAAAGGATTCCAGCTGGTCCATGACTTACGACGAGCCCAAAATGTTTGTTGTTAAGCGAGATGTCTATTGACTTTCGCCCCAGTTTTACAACTTTTCTTGCCACAGTTGTTAAGTGAATCACTACGGCTGGTTAAGTTAGAGACACGGTTGTTAAGTGAATCTGGCTTCCCCATTGACTTTGCTTGTCTGAAGGTTGCAAAAGGGCACTGCGACTGTTGTAAATATGAGCCAGTTGAATTGACACGGGGTGGAAATGTACAGCTGAGTGTTGTCAGTGTATCGTTGGGAATTCACCCTATGTTGTCGGATGATCTCACCCAGCGGTTTCTTTCTTTCTTTTTTTTATAAAACTTTATTAATTTTCATAAAAATTGACAAACATACAAACAAACATTTAACATGAAGTAGGGGTTACAATTTTCCCTCTTGTCATAGAAGTAAAAAATTTTTTACAGGAAAAGAATACATTGTTAATGCCTTAAGTCAACATATTAATTTAAATGAAAAGAAGAAATTTTGCTCAACCTTGCAATAAAGAAATTTCATATGAAAAAAGGAAAAAAGCTAAAATTTACCCAAACCTGAAGCCAAACTGCTGGAGGTGCAATAATAAAAGTGGGACCTTTTTCCACCTATGGTGGACATGTCCCCATATAAAAAAAGATCTGGAAAAAAATTCAAGTATGGATTCGGGATATGACCACAATCACACTAAAATTAAAACCAGAGACTTTTCTTTTGGGCATAATAGATCAAAAACTCAAAAAATATTGTTTCTATCTGATTCAGCATATAATCACAGCCACAAGAATTATAATAGCACAGAACTGGAAAAAAGAGGATACACCATCAGAAAGAGAAATTATTATTAAGAAAATCTATGATTGTGCAGAAATGGACAGACTTACCCAAAAACTCAAAAACCACGAAGACTCAAAATATTACGAAATTTGGGGAAAATTTTACGAATGGGTAACAACAAGAAAAAAAGACAAAAAATTAAAACTAAAACAAGATGATACATGAAAAGAACATTGATAGTGAAGAAATACCAGATTCTGAAAATCTTCAGTTGATTTGATATTAAACTCAATCTAAACTGACCTTAGATAAAGTGTATGTCAGAATAAAATCTGTTAAAACCGCAGCCGCCATATACCGCAAATCAATAATCAAAGAAATTTTGAACTGTTTCAAACAGTTCAAGGGGGGGGGGTATGGGTGAAGGAAGGGCAAGAACGTACAAAACATTTAGATAGAAAGTTTAGAATTTATGTTGAATTATTGATATAATAACCTCTTTATTTTGAAATAATATGAAATATCTGTATAAAATAATTAAGAAGATAAGTACAATGATTATATAATTATAAGTATATGTCGAAATAGTGATGTAAAATAAGATACATTTGCTCTTCCTTTTTTATCTTTGTAATACAATAAAAAATATTTTTTAATAAAAAAAGAAAGAAAAAAAAAGAAAAAAGGAAAAAAGAAAAGATAAGTCATTTTAGTATATTTATAATTCTCACATAGGTTTTATATCTAAATTTTCTTCTTATTTATCCATATATACACCTTATTCCAAATAATATAAAATTCTGATTCTTCCTGATTGTTTAACCGTCTTGTCATCATATCCATCTCGGCGCAGTCCAATATTTTCTTAATTACATCTTCATCTTTGGGAATATTTTCCCCTTTCCAATTTTGCACATAAACTATCCTGGCCGCGGTCAAAATATGAATAACTAGATAGAGAATATCTTTCTTATACAGTGATACCTCATCTTACAAACGCCTCATCATACAAACTTTTCGAGATACAAACCCGGGGTTTAAGATTTTTTTGCCTCTTCTTACAAACTATTTTCACCTTACAAACCCACCATCACCGCTGGGATGCCCCGCCTCCGGACTTCCGTTGCCAGCGAAGCACCTGTTTTTGTGCTATTGGGATTCCCCTGGGGCTCCCCTCCATGGGAAACCCCACCTCCGGACTTTTGTTGCCAGCGAAGCGCTTGTTTTTGCAATGCTGAGATTCCCCTGCAGCATCGCAAAAACACAGAAGTCCGGAGGTGGGGTTTCCTATGGAGGGGAACCTCAGGGAAATCCCAGCAGCGCCAAAACGGGCACTTCGGCTGGCAAAAGGGGTGAATTTTGGGCTTGCACGTATTAATCGCTTTTCCATTGATTCCTATGGGAAACATTGTTCCATCTTACAAACTTTTCACCTTAAAAACCTCATCCCGGAACCAATTACTAAGTTTGTAAGACAAGGTATCACTGTATTTCTGCTTTGTTGTACCCAGTAAGTAAAATTCCGGGGTTTTTTCTATCTCTTGCAATACTATTTCTTTTATCATTTTTTCTATCATTTTCCAATATAGTTTAACTTTACTGCAAATCCACTCACCCAGCGGTTTCATGTACATGTTAAATAGAAGGGAGGAGAGGAGCAACCCCGAGGCACCCCACAAAGAAGGGGTCTAGGAGTCGACCTCTGTCCCCCTACCAACACCAACTGTGATTGACCAGAGAGGTAGGAGGAGAACCACCGTAAGATGGATTAGAACAAGGGCAGGCAAAGTTGGCTCTTCTATGATTTGTGGACTTCAACTCCCAGAATTCCTGAGCCGATCATGCTAGCTCAGGAATTCTGGGAGTTGAAGTCCACATGTCATAGAAGAGCCAACTTTGCCTACTCTTGGAGTAGAACATAAGAAGAGCCATGTTGAATCGGGCCAAAGCCTATCGAGTCCAGCATTCTGTGGCCCAATTGTCCATGGGGTTCTTGAGCAGAAAGAGAAGGCAAGACCCTCCCTTTCCTTTGACCCCCAACAAATGGGACCCAGGGGAATCCTGCCTGCCTCAACCAACATAGAGGCGGCACTTGGACATCCGTTTCAATAACCACCGATACACTTGGCATCCATGAATCTGTCTAATCCAGCCTTGAAGCTATCAAGGCTGACAGTTGTCACTACCTCTTCTGAAAGTGAATTCCATAAACCAAGGAACCTCTGGGTGAAGAAATATTTCCCTTTATTTGTCCTCACTTTCTCACCTATGAGCTTTAGGGAGGGCCCCCTCGTCCTAGTATTGTGTGATAGAGAAAATATTTTTTCTCTATCCACCTTTTTTATCCCATGCATGATTTTATACACTTCAATCAAGTCACCCCTTAAACGCCGTGTCTCAAGGCTGAAGAGACCAAGGATTGGGCTAGAAGACCTCCAAGGTCCCTTCTAACTCTGTTATTCTGTCAGGTGAAGCTAGGAAAAATCACATCAGATACATGTACAATTAGCACAGGTGCCCCCCAAGGCTGTGTACTCTCACCACTTCTCTCTATACACTAATGACTGCATCTCAAACGATCCATCTGTTAAACTACTGAAGTTTGCAGATGATACAACAGTGATCGGACTCATTCGAGACAATGATGAATCCGCATACAGATGGGAAGTTGAACAACTATCCTTGTGGTGTGACCAGAACAATCTAGAACTGAACACACTCAAAACCGTAGAAATGGTGGTAGACTTTAGGAGAAACCCTTCCACCCTTCCACCTCTCACAATACTAGACAACATAGTATCAACAGTAGAGACCTTCAAATTTCTAGGTTCTATCATATCTCAAGACCTAAAATGGTCACCTAACATCAAAAACATCATCAAAAAAGCACAACAAAGAATGTTCTTTCTGCGCCAGCTCAGGAAGCTCAAACTGCCCAAGGAGCTGCTGATTCAGTTCTACAGAGGAATCGTTGAGTCTGTCATCTGCTCCTCTATAACTGTCTGGTTTGGTGCTGCAACCCAACAGGACTTCAGAGGATAATCAGAACTGCAGAAAAAACAATTGCTACCAATCTGCCTTCCACTGAGGACCTGTACACTGCACGAGTCAAAAAGAGGGCGGGGAAAATATTTACTGACCCCTTGCATCCTGGACCCAAACTGTTTCAACTCCTACCCTCAAAATGTCGCTACAGAGCACTGCACAGCAAGACAACTAGACACAAGAACAGTTTTTTCCCGAACGCCATCACTCTACTAAACAAATAATTCCCTCAACATTGTCAGACTTTCTACTAAATCTGCACTTCTATTCTACTAGTTTTTCTCATCATTCCTATCACCCATTTCCTCCCATGTTGACTGTATGACTGTAACCTGTTGCTTATATCCTAAGATTTTTATTAATACTGTACAGTCATACCTCGTCTTACCAACCTACTTGGTTCCAGGGGGAGGTTCGTAAGACGAAAGGTTCGTAAGACGAAACATTGTTTCCCATAGGAAACAATGTAAAGTCAATTAATCCGTGCAACCAAAACCCCCCCCCCCCGCAAAAAAACCGCTGCCGCCCGGCTGTGACCTTTTAAAACAGCCGCGCGGCTTCCCAGCCGTCTCCCGAAGCCGAACGCCAAACCCAAACTTCCGCGTTTGGCATTTGGAGGCTGCTGGAAAGCCCTGCCACCTGGCTGTCACCTTTTAAAACAGCCGCGCGGCTTTCCAGCAGCCTCCGAACGGTTCAGAAAAAATTTGCCTCTTCTTACGAACTTTTTTCGTGATACGAACGCCAAACCCGAACTTCCGGGTTTGGCGTTCAGAGGCTGCTGGAAAGCTGCGCGGCTGTTTTAAAAGGTGACAGCCGGGCTGGGGGGCTTCCCAGAAGCCTCCGAACGCCAAACCCGGAAGTTCGGGTTTGGCGTTCGTATCACGAAAAAAGTTCATAAGAAGAGGCAAATTATTTCTGAACCCCGGGTTCGTATCTTGAGTTGTTCGTAAGACGAGGGGTTCGTATCTTGAGGTACCACTGTATTGCTTCTTCATTGCTTATTTGACCCCTATGACAATCATTAAGTGTTGTACCACATGATTCTTGACAAATGTATATTTTATTTTATGTACGTTGAGAGCATATGCACCAAGACAAATTCCTTTTGTGTCCAATCACACTTGGCCAATAAAATTCTATTCTATTCTATATAGAGGCCGGAAAATATTCAATTAACTGCTAATTGAACCTCCTTCAAACACAGATAATGATTAGATGCTCTGAACATGAAACAAAGCATGGCTTCATAATGTAGCCAACATTCTCTATGTTAATCACAGCCCTGGTTTGGACGGCGTGTCAGAGCTACCTCAATGAGGTCTTCAAACCGTCCCATAATTAATTCTTCATTGAATCCAGCCCAATATTGGGGTTGACGGGCTCTGTGCTGCCGATGTTTTCAACCACGTCTTCAGCAGGATGAGTCTTTAGTTAATCCAGCAGCCCTTCCCTTCGCATTAAGGGCTGAGATTAAACTGGAGACCCAGGTATAAAACTCTGCTCAGGGGTGAAATTGATCCATGGGTAACCTTTACGTTTAATCAAACTTTTATCTTTTCCTTTTTTTCAATTCCTTCCCCCTTTCCTTCCCATTCCTTTTCCTTTTAAGGGAACTAGAGCAGCAGTCTCCCAATGTTGACAACTTTTTAAGAACTTGTGGCCGAGGAATTCTGGGAGTTGAAGTCCACAAGTCTTAAAGTTGCCAGTGTTGAACTAGAGCAGTGTTTCCCAACCTTGGCAACTTGAAGATATTTGGACTTCAACTCCCAGAATTCCCCAGCCAGCGAATGCTGGCTGGGGAATTCTGGGAGTTGAAGTCCAGATATCTTCAAGTTGCCAAGGTTGGGAAACACTGAACTAGAGGACTACCTGTTCCCATCAAGGGCAACAAGTTTGAAAAGGTGAGCTTGGGGAACCTGGGGGAGAGGTTTTTTCAGGGTGTCCAGAGGGAAAGCATTTTGAAATTCCCTGATATTTCCCTGTAACTTGCGATCTAGTTAAAGTGCGGTCGTAGATGACGTCATACCAAATGGCTAAGCCGTGGAGAAATATCGGTAGCTGAGGAAGCAAGTTGTTGCCACAGTTATGCTCATTTTTGCTTGACTCTGCCAGGCAGCGCAATCCGGTGTTGTTTTTTTTTACATGATTTTTCCCTGACTTTTAAACATTTTAATACAGTTTGTGTTTTTTCCCTGATTTATTCAATTTTTTTCACGAATTCCCTGATATTTCCCAAACTACTGATTTCCCTGATAATTCCCAGTAAGTTATGTCACCTTTATATAGAAATTGGGTTTAGATTCTTCTCCATTTATAAAGGAAAATTGTAGTTTGCTTGTAGATATTTCATTAGCCAGCTAGTTAACATCATCAATGCAAAATAAGTTTTGATGGTGGTGATGTGGCTTTCTTCTCAATAGTTCCTAGATTAGGATACCATATTTTGCCTGATTGCTTGACTGGTGTTTATCCCTGTTTATCCAGGTGTTTGGCTGCTAGAGGAGAACGTGTTCTTTTTCCTTCTTTTTTTTTCTTCCTTAGCTTTTTTTACTATCACTCTTGAATCCTAGACAAAACTAAATCCAGAAATCTGGAAGCTTGGCATTCAGACAAACCAGCCATCAGTAGACCCATAGTCGCCCCATAGAAATGAATCACATTTACATGCTATTCAAAAGACACAATACAAATGTTAGGAAGAAAACAAAAAGACCACAAAATATCCTCTCCAGCTACCGCACGAATCCCAGCGACCGATAAGGTCCCACAGAGTTGGTCTCCTCCGGGCCCCTTCAACTAAACAATGTCGTCTGGCGGGCCCCAGGGGAAGAGCCTTCTCTGTGGCGGCCCCAGCCCTCTGGAATCAAATCCCCCCAGAGATTAGAACTGTCCCCACCCTCCTTGTCTTTCGCAAATTACTCAAGACCCACCTATATCGCCAGGCATGGGGGAACTGAGACACTTCCCCAAGGCTTTTATATTTTATGTATGGTATGTATGTGTTGTATGGTTTTAATTGTTGGGGTTTTATATATTTTTTTCTTTTAATATTAGATTTGTTCCACTGTTTTGTTGCTTTTATTACTGTTGTGAGCCGCCCCGAGTCTTCGGAGAAGGGCGGCATATAAATCTAATAAAATAAATAAAATAAAATAAAATAAAATAAAATAAAATAAAATAAATAATAAAATAAATAAAATAAAATAAAATAAAATAAAATAAAATAAATAAAATAAATAAAATAAATAAAATAAATAAAATAAATAAAATAAATAAAATAAATAAAATAAATAAAATAAATAAAATAAATAAAATAAATAAAATAAATAAAATAAATAAAATAAATAAAATAAATAAAATAAATAAAATAAAATAAATAAATTCCCCGCTTTCCAGGTTTGCTGGACACCCTGGTCCCCCCCGCCCCCCCAAGTGGGACTACGGAAGTTTCTGCCAAACAACGGAAAGACGGAAAGAAGAGAGAAAATAGAAGAACTGCCCTTAGTCTCACCTCGAATGACCTTCACGTTGAATCGGAGTCGCCTCAAAGCTTCTTCCGCGTTGAAGTTACATTTCACCAATTCGTAGAGGGCCTGCAGGAGACACACAATGATCAGTAAAACAGCTTTGGCTACGGGGAGAAGAAAAAGAGGCCGATGGGAAACAGGGACCTGAGCAGGGGAGGGGATGGGAAGAAGAAGCCAGGCCTTGTCGTTGACTGCCACAAAAACTATGGGGAGGCACCCAGCTCAACTGCAGCGTGTTATGGAACGTTAAGGAACGTGTGCACGAAAAGGACCAAGCTCGGGGAGGACCCAGAGTCGTTCTCCAATCTTCCTCCACGGATGTCCAAGTGCCACCTCTATGTTGGTTGAGGCAGGCAGGGTTCCCTTGAGTACCATTTGTTGGGGGTCAAGGGAAAGGGAGGGTTTTGCCTTCTCTTTCTGCTCAAGATTCCCATGGACAATTGGTGGGCCACTGTGGGACACAGAATGCTGGACTCGATGCACTTTGGCCCAATTCAGCTTGGTTCTTCTAATGTTCATGTCCTCCACCTTCTCTTCTCCTCGTCCACTCCCTCTATTCATGTCCTCCTTCTTCACCACTCCACCTCCTCCTTCTCCACCACCACTTCCTCCTCTCCATGTCCTCCACTACCTCTTCTATCTCCTCCTCCACCACCTCTTCTTCTTCTCCTCCTCAATTTCCTCTCTTTTTCCATCTCCTCCACTTTTTTCTCTCCTCCATTACTTCTCCTTCTCCCCCTCCATGTTCTCCTTCTCCACCACCACTTCCTCTTCTCCATGTCCTCCACTACCTCTTCTATCTCCTCCTCCACCACCTCTTCACCTCCTCCTCCTCCATTTCCTTTCCTTTTCTACCTCCTCCACTTTTTCCTCTCCTCCATTACTTCTCCTTCTCCCCCTCCATGTTCTCCTTCTCCACCACTTCCTACTTCTCGCCATGTCCTCCATCACCTCTGTTTCCTCTCCTCCACCACCTCTTCTCCTCCTCCTCCTCTATCTCCTCCATGTCCTCCTTCTCCTGCACCTCGTCCTCCTCCGTGTCTTCCTCCCTCTCCACCTTGTCTCCTCCTACCATTCCCTTCTAGCAATAGCAATAGCATTTAGACTTATGTACCGCTTCATACTGCTTTCACAACCCTCCCTAAGAATCAGCCTCTTGCCCCCAGCAATCTGGGTCCTCATTTGACCCACCTCAAGAAGGATGGGAGGCTGAGTCAACCTTGAGTCAGGGGCGAGATGTGAACTGCTGAATTACAGCTAGCAGTGAGCTGAAGTAGCCTGCAGTGCTGCACTCTAACCACTTCTAGCACTTTGGGTTAAGCTTAC
This sequence comes from Erythrolamprus reginae, assembly GCF_031021105.1. Lineage (NCBI taxonomy): Eukaryota > Metazoa > Chordata > Lepidosauria > Squamata > Dipsadidae > Erythrolamprus > Erythrolamprus reginae. Next base: position 13,864,124 of record NC_091950.1, read on the forward strand.
ACCAACACTCCGCAGTCTGCATTGGTTGCCGATCAGTTTCCGGTCACAATTCAAAGTGTTGGTTATGACCTATAAAGCCCTACATGGCACCGGACCAGATTATCTCAGGGACCGCCTTCTGCCGCACGAATCCCAGCGACCGATTAGGTCCCACAGAGTTGGTCTTCTCCGGGTCCCGTCGACTAAACAATGTCATCTGGCGGGACCCAGGGGAAGAGCCTTCTCTGTGGCGGCCCTGACCCTCTGGAACCAGCTCCCCCCAGAGATTAGAACTGCCCCCACCCTCCTTGCCTTTCGTAATCTTCTTAAGACCCCGTCAGGCATGGGGGAACTGAGACATCTCCCCTTGCCTATGTAGTTTTATGTATGGTATGTTTGTATGTATGCTTTTTAAATAATGGGGTTTTTTTTTAAGCTTTTAATGTTAAATTGTTATTTTAGTCTCTTAATACAGTGAACCCTCGAGTTTCGCGTCCTCAAGGATCGGGAAAGGGCTATTTCGCGAGTTTTCAACCCGGAAGTAAACTCCACCATCTGCGCATGCATGCCCTTCCACGCATGCGTAGATGGTGGAGTTTCCCCGCTGGGCAGAGGCTTCCCTGGGTCTTCCCCCTCTTGCCCCCGTAAGACCCCAGCGGCGGCGCGAGCAACGGCGTGGGCGGGCGGGCGGCACGCGCGGGGACACCCCAGCTTGGCTCCCCAGCTGGGAAGCGGCCCCAGCAACAGCGTGGGCGGGCGGGCGGTGCCCGCACGCTTGGGGACATCGCAGCTCCGCTCCCCAGCTGGGGAGCCGAGCTAGGGAGTCCCCACCGCGCGCGCGTTGCTGGGGAAAGCGCGCGCGCTTGGGGAATCCCTAGCTCCGCTCCCCAGCTGGGAAGCGGAGCTAGGGATTCCCCAAGCGCGCGCGCTTTCCCCAGCAACGCGCGCGCGGTGGGGACTCCCTAGCTCGGCTCCCCAGCTGGGAAGCGGAGCTAGGGATTCCCCAAGCGCGCGCGCTTTCCCCAGCAACGCGCGCGCGGTGGGGACTCCCTAGCTCGGCTCCCCAGCTGGGAAGCGGCCCCAGCAACAGCGTGAGCAACGGGGTGGGTGGGCGCGAGCAACGGGGTGGGCGGGCGAAGGGCGGGCGGCAGTGGAAGCAAAAACACCATCTGCGCACGCGCAGATGGTGTTTTTACTTCCGCACCGCTACTTCGCTAAAAATCGATCATCGCGTGGGGTCCTGGAATGGAACCCTCGCGATGATCGAGGGTTCACTGTATTAGATTTGTTATTGTATATTGTTTTAATTACTGCTGTGAGCCGCTCTGAGTCTGCAGAGACGGGCGGGATACAAATCTAATAAATAATAATAATAATAATAATAATAATAATAATAATAATAATAATAATAATAAGCTGAGAGAGGCACCAAGGACCTTTCAATTGTCATCCTGATACTCAATACAGTGATCCCTCGATTTGCGCGTTCTCGATTAGCGCGAAACGCTGCAACGCGGTTTTTCAAAAAATATTAATTAAAAAAATAAAATATTAAAAAATAAAAAATAAGTCCACGCTAGTTCTCTCTCTCTTTCTCTCCCTGTTGCCGGCGTGGTATATGAGAGAGAAAGAGAGAGGCAGAGGTCGGGCGCATTACCGGGAGGTGGAGGCGGCGTGGGGACGCTGGGTGCCGGGGACTCCGAGGAGGGGGTGGACGTCTGTTCCCTGAATGGAGACCGCCGGCCGCTCAATCGGGCCGGCAGGGAACAGAATGGAGCCTTCCGCGGCGGGGCTGGTAAGGGGGGGAGCCGAGGGGGGAGCCGAGCCCAGCCCCGTGGCATTCGCTTTCCTCCCGCCCGCAGCCGACTGATCGTGGGCTCCTTCGCAACCTCGGAGAGCTTCCTGGTTTTCGTGAGCTTTCATGCCCTGGAAGCTCTCCGAGGTTGCGAAGGAGCCCACGATCAGTCTCGGCTGTGGGTGGGAGGAAGGCGAATCCCCCGTGGGCTCCGTTACATCTTCCGCTGCCAGCCAGGCCATGCTGGCGGCAGCGGAACAATCGCTGGCTGTCAACTTTTCTTTTTAAAACTGGGCAGGAGCTGACTTGCCTCCCCAGTGCTAAAAAGAAAAGTTGACAGCCAGCGCTGCGACTGACGGAATGCTGAGCCTCCCGTTCTCCCCCACCTCGCCCCTTCCGGTTTCGGCGTTCGGAGTCCGGCGCTGGGGCCATGCGGGGCCGCTCATCCAGGGGGGCGTGGACTGGCAAGCGGCAAGCGGCAAGTGATCTGGCGGGAAGACCAAGGGAAGGTTCCT